>NC_079213.1:96578402-96638402 GCF_029633865.1 Lampris incognitus | reverse complement strand
GAGAGGAGGAGAGGAAGGCCCAGAATCTCTGACTGACAATCCATCTTTGAGTCCCTTTACAGACCTGTACAGGTGTGCCACTGCCTGCAGACACGGAGAGAAAGAGGAGGACAGAGGAATGGGGCATATGTGGATGATTAACTATGGCCCTGAATGCCCTGAATGGGGGGGGGGGTGTCTGTGTATGTGTGTATTGAAAAGCAAGTGGGAGAGAGTGGCAGAAAGATTGCCTTCCAAACAGAGAATATTCAAATGGACAAGATGACAGTTTAGGAGGCACAGGCGAAAGTAGCAGAGAACATGTCACTTTACTCAATAATGAAGGACACACTTAAGACGCATCGCCCAACGTGGCTAATCGGAGTTGACATCTCACTCCCTGGACCTTGTGCCTCTGGGAAAGAGAGGGGGATGAGGGGAGGAATGTGAAAGAGATCAGAGGGGATGAAGTGACAGAATAGTTGAAATATTGAGATGGAAAGGGGGGGGCTGAGAAAGAATGGTGGAGAGGCAGGTTGGGGGGGTTGGGGTGGGCGAGGGTGTAAGGTTATGTTGACACCAAGAGGCAGTTCTTTTACTGCAGCGCGGGTACAGCTATTCATGTTAAAACAACCATTCTCCAGATCGCGAGAGAGATGGCGAGAGAGAGAGCGAGAGGGAAGTGTGTGTGTGTGTGTGTGTGTGTGTGTGTGTGTGTGTGTGTGTGTGTGTGTACCCAATATAGATGGCCCACAGTTGTATCGTGGAGCCAGTGGGAGCTCATTTGTAAAGCAGATCCAAGGATGCTTTGTCGAATTGTTGTTTCCACCATGGGGGTAAAGGGGTTGGAAGGACAGGCAGCATTTGTCAGCAAAAGTCAGGACTAATGCAATACAGTACACATGGCCGAAGGGCAAGAAGAGAAGGGTGACTGACAGGGGCATGAGCGGAGACAGCCCATGGCAGCCCTCCATCATAAGGCCCTTACTATTGACCCCCCGCCCCAACCCCTCCCTTTGTCTTAAGTGCCAGCCATCACCTGAGCCCAGATAAGGCCAGTAGCTGTGAGATATATAGGATTCGGGAGATAGGTCATGCGTGAGGGCTTGTGGGGGATAATGACACAGAATATGAGTATACTGGAATGGTAGTGATGGGCCAGCTCATGTGGAAGTGTGTATTTGCATTGCAGAAGAGGGCTGTCAGCATGGGGTCGCTCAGCACCAGAGAAGCATCAGTGCGATAGTCAGTGGTGAAGGCCTCCATCATCAGCCCTGCAAAAGACTTGAGTACCGTATAAAGCTGAGCTAGTACAGGCAAGATCAAGTCAACACATTCAATATTTCCATGTGCAATGATTTAGCCAGTATTTCTGCCATAAAAACCTGTTTATTTACCGTCCTCGTTTTTTTTAATGAAACTTTAATTTTATCTGACACTTTATTGGAGGGATTCTGTTCCGCACATTACGGGAGCCCCCAAGAAGTCAGCGGGATGGTTGAAGAACAGCAGCAAATATAAATTATATAGTTATGTGCCAACAGCTGTAGTCTATGGCCTCTAAAGGATTTCAGTCCTAGCTGCAATAAGAGGCAGCTTTTAATAATTCAGAGTAAAACAGTATACTGGATGTCTTCCAGGCAGCAAGCTCACATTTAGGTGAAACACTAAATCCCCCCCCCCCCAACCGCACCCCCCACTCCAGAGTAATGGCAGGGCTGCATCCGATACCCGTGAAGGACTTGTAGGGATGCACACAACACTGGGTTGTATTGTTGTTCTCATTGTTGACAGAGGTTGTGGGCGCCGCAGAGAACTTTTTGTATGTATGTGTGTGTGTATTTGCACATACACGTGTGTGATCGTGAATGTGTGTGTGTGTGTGTGTGTGTGTGTGTGATTGCATGTGTGACGTTGCATTGTACAGACAGCATGGTCCCTCACGTTTGTGGATCCTTGTACAGCTTTGTCACACTAATATGCAAACTAATATGCATGCCTTGTTCCAGAACGTGCAATTTGGAGTCACACCACTCGGAAGGTTTAGCTGATGTGTGTCCTTTTATGTGCTCTCTGCAAGTCCTCACTCATTTTTCTCAGACGAAAAAGTGGCTCTGTGAAGTCACATTGGATGGAGGGAGGGTGGCAAAAAAAAAATGGAAAAGAGGCAGAGACAGAGGGGGATGTGTGAATTAGATGAGATAAAGGGAGAAAAGTTGGGCTGGGGCAGAGAACAGGGTGTGTGAAAAGGAATGGAAAATAAGAGGAGAGCTATTTGAATCAGTGAGTTGTGAAGATGAAGAAATGAGATGGAGTGAGTGAGATAGAGTGAAATGAAGAGAGGGAAATGGGGGGGTGGGAGGCTTTGATGGCGGGCCTTGCTTCCTGACCAGGGCTGGTGTGTATCAGTCCCAGTTGGAGCATTGCAGCGCAACTGTAGTCCCTCTACTGTCGACCCCTGTGATGCAGTCCAAAGACGCCCCACAGGCAATCATTAAGTTGTCAGTATGGTTCTCGCTAGTTGAATGTAGTCTATCTCTCCGACTGCCATGTGGAATATGGACTGTGCTCCTTGGAAAAGAAGGAAAGAAGGACATGGAACCAAAATGCAGAAGAAGAAAAAGGAGCCATAGTAATCATGCAGCTTTCCAGCATCTACACCCCCCAGATGCTGCAGTGATTCATGTTTTTCATATGGAAGCACAGTCCATTGTTTGCTCAGGTTTGCCAGTACATTAATACATAGTAGCAATGGGGACCATAAAACCTCCTCCAGCAGGTTTTTTTTTTTTTTTTTTTTTTTTGTATGAAACACTGAGGCAAAACAATAGCTCTTATTCCTTTGCTTCTCTTTATGTCCCTGGGTACTGAATTTATGGCTGTGAATTCACAGGCCATGTAACTGGGAAAACTTTGGGTGGCTCAGCTGGACTGTACAGTGAGCTCTAAATCAAGTTCAAATTTATCAAAATAGCACCGTCACATTAAATGTACCTATAAAATTAATGAAGAAAAAAATCAATACTGTGGCATTATGAATCAGAAATGGGACAAATATGCTGTCTTATAATTAGCCAGTGTTTTTGTGTGTGTGTTGTGTGTGTATGTGTATGGGGAGAAGAAAAACAAAATGGAAAAGTGGTCATACCTGCTCATAGATTATTTTTCACACACATTTTAGGCTGACAGGGTCTCTCCGATCTGAAGTTTCTTCCAAAGCTCGAGTCTTGACAGCTTGCCATGATATTTGCTGTATCAGCTCTGAGACATCCTCTACACCTGGTATCAGAATGCATTCTGGGTTATTGGCTTGTTTTCGAACAGCGAAAACATATAAAATCCGTATTCACGTTCCAGTTTTGACACCCTGTGTAAATATGTGCAGAGCTCAGACCGAGCTAATGAATTATTAGCTAGCTTACTCTGCATTGATACCATTATTCTGTTGACGACAACTTCCAGTTTGTTACTAGTTACCTTGCACTCACTACTGTATATTTCTCTTTTGATTAAAGAATAGCTAATGTTAGGTATAATTGAGTTTACAATGAGCCATGCTGATACCAGAATTATAGGATGTGTTTCATCTGTACGCCTGCAGCATACAGTGAGGCAGTAGGTGGTCTAGTGGTTAGAGAAACCACCCTGAGTGTTAGTAGGCATCCAACTGCTTAAAATGAAATTATCGGGATTTACAGCGTTATTTTTGTGTATATATGCTGTGGGGATAACGCTGCATTAGCAGCCGTTATACTGAGCAGTCTTCGGTTTGTCTCTGAAATGCTGCTGAAATTGTGTGGAAAAGTCCGTGAATCACTGTCTTTATATGAAAGTTTTTGGAATTCACTGCAACATCCCGATGTAATGTTTTGTTTTTTTAATTTTTTTATTTTGATATACTCTGTTGATCCCGTAGGGAAATTATGCTCTGCATTTAACCCATCCTAGCTATGTAGCTAGGAGCAGTGGGCAGCCACTGTGCAGCGCCTGGGGACCAACTCGAGTTTGTCTTGCCATGCCTCAGTCAAAGGCACAGACAGGAGTATTAACCCAAACATGCATGTCTTTTTTTGGGGGGGGGTCTGTTCCCCCCTTTTTCTTCCCAATTGTACTTGGCCAATTACCCCACTCTTCCAAGCTGTCCCGGTTGCTGCTCCAGCCCCTGTGCCGATCCGGGGAGGGCTGCAGACTACCACATACCTCCTCCCATACATGTGGAGTCGCCAGCCACTTCTTTTCACCTGACAGTGAGGAGTTTCACCAGAGGGATGTAGCGTGTGGGAGGATCATGCTATTCCCCCCAGTTCCCCCTTCCTCCTGAAGAGGCGCCCCGACTGACTAGGACACATACCCACGTCTGGCTTCCCACCTACAGACATGGCCAGTTGTGTCTGTAGGGACGCCCGACCAAGCTGGAGGTAACACGGGGATTCGAACCGCCGATCCCTGTGTTGGTAGGCAACGGAATACACGACTATGCTACCCGGACGGCCAAATGTAGCCTATTTCCATCTAGTCTTCCAAAGGTAGTGGCAAACTGGGAAGTATAGGTTGTTCGTTTTCACATGCACAGATTGTTCGCTGGTGACGTCACTGGCAGCCATATTTCTGCACAGTTACACCGGCGTTTCAGAGACACACAGACCGCTCAGTATTAAGGCTGCTAATGGAGTTACCCTTACAACATATACCATAGATGAAGATAGTGTTGAAAATTGGGATTGTTTCCCTTCAAGTGTCCTTGGGCAGGACACCCCATTTCCACCAGCTCCACGGGTGCTCTTCTGTAGCTGACGACATTGCCCTGTGCTCTCTAGAGGGGTCAGGAGAAACGATAAGTTCCCTAAAGGGCTCAACAGGGGCCATTTTTCTTACCTGTCTTCATAAGGGCAGGCCATAGGCGAACTACATTGAAACACTGTCTGGCTCACTAATGTTCATCGTATTTATTTGAAATATTTCACTGTTGCTGATTGGCTGTATGCCAACATCTAAAAGTTGAAAATAAATTTCGAGCCCTCAGATTTTTCACTTAGCACACCTTTGTCACATTTTCAATGAAGGTTGCACAGGCTACTGACCAGAAGCAGCCCAATAGCAAACACTGATGATGTGGGTCTCAACTTGTGCAGAAATTTCCGGCTTGTATTTGTGCAGTTTGCAGCACAGGTGTGTTATGTCATGGCCTACAGCAGATCATAAAGCACTTATATTTATTTATTGATTTTTTTGGGGGGGGATTCCCCCCCCCTTTCCCCCCAATTGTATCTGACCAATTACCCCACTCTTCCAAGCTGTCCCGGTCACTGCTCCACCCCCTCTGCCGATCTGGGGAGGGCTGCAGACTACCACATGCCTTCTCTGGTACACGTGGAGTCACCAGCCGCTTCTTTTCACCTGACAGTGAGGAGTTTCGCCAGGGGGACATAACACGTGGGATCATGCTATCCCCCCCCCCCACCCCACCCCAAACAGGCGCCCCGACTGACCAGAGGAGGCGCTAGTGCAGCGACCAGGACACATACCCACATCCGGCTTCCCACCCGCATACACGGCCAGTTGTGTCGTAATGGAAGAGTTGGATGCACCTTCCCAATAAGAAACTCTTACTGTGGTGCTAAACCCAAAAAACATATACTTCAAAAACCACATCCAAGGATGTAGGGTAGCACTCACCAATTTGAAAAAGGACAGGGGAAGTGCCTCATTTTCAACAATTTATTTTGGCCAATTGTGTCTGTAGGGATGCCTGACCAAGCCGGAGGTAACACGGGGATTCAAACAGGTGATCCCCATGTTGGTAGGCAACAGAACAGACCACGACACTACCTGGATGCACCCACCACTTATATTTATAACTACAACACAAGTTTTTCACTTGCTTTGCAGCAGAAAACATTGGTTCCACATGAGCCCACGGTATAAAGTAATGTAACCCAGTAAAATATATTTGGAATATGAAGTGGCTGCTTTCTCCACAATTGTATGATTTAGCTAGCATTGATAAGGGAATGCCGTCCTGTTGTAAATGCCAACTGGGAAATAAGCGTATGCACTGCTCTACAGTTTGATAGATCATGCTTGATGCCTGATCGGGCACTGCTGCCTCAGTGGTGGAATGATGGAGCATAGTCTGAATGTTAACAATGATACTCGTGGCCCTTTTTCAAGCAAATACTATTTCTGAACCCCTCCAGATTCCGAAGGTTGATAGCGAAATTTTTGGCTCACCCTCGTGTTATTTTAAGGCCAATTTATAGGCATAAACATGTCTATATAAAAGACAGTTGGATGCTCCTGTTCTTTTCCACTGCTTTATACATAAAGTGGGCGATTTCCCTCTAATCCTTTCTGCATGTCTTCATTGTTAAAGAAATAGTTCAGGGTTAAGGAGTAAAATGTAAGCGTATAAAATATGCTCACATGTAAAATTTGAATTTTCGTGAGTCTCTGTGAGGGGAACAAACTCATCCCTCATCATTACACACAGTCGCTAATTGGGCTTGGCAAACAATCGCCATGGCAACATAAATAACTGTTGAGCAAACAGAAACATGCACATGCACGCATGCATGCACCACACACACACACACACACCCATTAGGGAGCACAGATAGAGGCAAAGGCAGCACATTTATTTACCGAGTTTATAGTACCTCCATCTCTTAATTTATTATCATGAATCAATCAATGTGTGTGACACTGTAGTAGCATTTCGGGTTTGGCTGGCTGCTTTCACCGGCCATGTAAAGGGTTTCTCCTTTGTCTACTCTAATATATTGTTGATCACGCAACCACTCTGTCTTCCTCTCCCCCCTCCCCCTCCCCCCCCACCACTCTCATCTCTCTCCCTTACATCTTTGTCATCAGACAAGTTCTGTTGATTCTTTGATCTTATATTCCGTCTCTAAAACATTTTCAATTACGGTGATGAATTGCAAATTTATTTCACATTAACTTGGTGCATTTTACTTTGTAGTCAGAAATCTCCCGGGTGTGATTTTTTTTTTTTTTTTTTTTTTTACTGCAGGATTACTGATATTTTCCTGAAAAACTGCCCTCCAGTGCCCCCTTGATCAAGCCTGGGCAAGAGCCGACCACTTTGTCCGCCTTCATTTCCTCGGCCAGCTCTGTCGCTTACCCTTCTCTCCCCGGGCCCTCCTGCTCTCTGGGCTCTACATCTCCAGCCGCATATATACCAGACTTAACTAACTTCGCACCAGGACAAATGATGAGCCATCAGCAAGATGGTGAGAGTCTCCCGTGTCCTCTGACACATTTAAAAGCACTTAGACTGTGTCTGCTGAATGACCAGCATCTGATGATGCCAGATTTATTATATGGGTCATTCACGGTGAAAAGCCCGTGGGTATGCACTGGTCAGCTGAAGCTACTCAGCCTGGACGTGTTAAGGTTATGGCAAAGAACCGAGAAGAAAAGCTCTTTTTGGCTGTCTTAAGCCCCTCTCTCTCTCTCTCTCTCTCTCTCTCTCTCTCTCTCTCTCTCTCTCTCTCTCTCTCTCTCTCTCTCTCTCTCTCTCTCTCTCTCTCTCTCTCTCTCTCTCTCTCTCTCTCTCTCTCTCTCTCTCTCTCTCTCTCTCTCTCTCTCTCTCTCGCTCTCTCTCTCTCGTTCTCAGCCACCCTTATTGAAGATGTTTGATAGCGGTCTGGCTATAGATTACAGAAAGAGGACATACCGTGATAAAGGGAAGAAAAGGCTGATGGGTTATCTCGGGATCAGTGTGGAGTGCTGGTAAAAGAAATAAGAAATTGCAAATATCAAGCAAATGTCAGCCCACCTCAGCCCTACCTATCAAGGCATGCAATAATTAAGCTGTAAATCCTGCTTGCTTTTTTTTTTTTTTGCTGCAAAGCAAATAGACAGGAAAAGACAGTTCCTGGCTCAATATACAAATAATACTTGGGTTATATGTGGCTGGAGCGAGGATGGCTAAAGCATGTCTGATCCCTTCATGTCGGCCATGCAGTTTGTCTTGTGATGTCTTCTAGCTGATGATTTTGGAGTGAGAAAGTTGATTTGAAGCGAGAGAGCGAGGTAGCTGTTAGCAAGCTTGGGACAAACAGCATCAGAAATTGCACTGACTACAACGGCACATCTAACAACATGTGTTGTTTTTTTTTTTCTTTTGTTATTATTATCATTATTTTCAGAGTGTCAGAGTACAGAGCTTGTAAGACAAATCCTTCTAATGGAAAACCTCTGGGGCTGCAGAGACGCCTGGTCGATACAGAGGGACACAGAGGGCTTTGAAGACGGCCTATCTCTGCCTCCCTCCAAACGACAAGGCAACAGAGGGCCCACAGGGACTGAGCCGGGCTAAGTTTCTATTAGCACTATCTACATAACACCTAAGATGTCCCTGCGTTTGATGTGACAGCCTCCAGATTATCTCACATTAGGGAAAACAACAAAGCCTTGGGTGCTGCTTCCTCCACTATTGGTGGAGAGACGGTGAGAGATGGGATATTTATCAGACTGACACAGAAACACTGGCATTCAATAGCATCAACTCGAAACCGGAAACAGAAATAAATGTATCGTTTCTTGATTTGCACATTTTGTCTTGTTGTCAAAACCGTTTGGAAGCGGCGGGCTTAATCTGTCTCACGAGTCCCAAGATCATTTTAAACATTTTTTTTTAAATTCTTACTTTTTTAAGATTTGAGAAAAGCAAGAGTTTTTTTTTGTTGTTGTTGACATGGACGTTCCTGAGTAAAGCCCACAGTGAATAATGTGCACAATAATCATCACCAGAGGCATAAACTGTTCCCGAGATTTAAAAAAAAAACAAGCAGACAGACATTGAAATATTCTCGTAATGCTTTTTTTCCCACGGAAATATCCTTCACACCAGCCGAGGCATCATTTACCAGTCACTGTTTCACACCGCTGCGAAACAAATGATGTTCCACCTGCACATTTGACACTCTGTCAGTGTTTTGTTTGACTAATGGCTCTCTTTTTATGGGGAGGTGGATGAAATCTTTTAGTATCATCATGCAAACATATTTAACGACACCGACATCTACTCACTTTTCAAACTGTAGGTCTGTATCGTTGTTTCTATATATGTGTGTGCATGCATGTGTGCACGCGTGTGTGTGCATCACTTTGTGCATGCACCTATGCACGTAAGTATATCTGAGTAAAGCTGTCACAAGGGAGATGTTAACGTTCTGTGGCAGATGTCTGCAGGGCCGTATGTGTCATGTGTCTGTACCTAATGAGTTAAACTCTTGACCCCTTTGGCCCTCAGAATGAAAATCATTAAGTTAGGTTGAGATGAATCAAGATCATCGCCTTGATAGATATAAGTTTAGTTGCGAATGCAGTGCGGGGGTGTTTAACAGTTCTGATGGGCTGTGGCGGGTTAAAGGATGGAGGCAGGATGAAGGCTCTGTCGTTGAGAAACTGTGGAAATGGCTTCACCCCTCTGAGCCAAAATGGGCTCTAATGCACTGCCTCCTTCTTTTGATGTTGACGGTAAATGAGAACGGACTGGGGGCTGGGGTTGTATTTGTATAGAAATCTTTATTTGGAGATGCGTTTTCAAAGTCTGCAGAAAGGGAACGTTGGTAGCAGCTGCGTATACAGAGTGACGGCATAATCAAGTCTTTACTTTGGCTTAATATCGGAACATAAATGGGATACTTGCAGTACGGCATATTCTATTTTTTCATTGTTCCCCATTAAACATTCTGAAGTAATTTCCAAATACCAAACTGGGCTACACGCTGTGGGGACGTGGATGCTCTCTGCAGTGAGGCGAAGTCATGATGAGAGATATAAGGCTGTCTTAATGCAGGGCTGCATTGAAGGAAAGAATCGCATCTCGAGCTTACACCAGCCCACGCGCTCCCACGTCAAGCCCATATATTTAGTGGCGGGGGGGGGGGGGCTTTTTTTCCTTCTTGGTGTGCTGTGGTGCGAGAGGTGCACGGGGGTTCTGAAATGTTTGTCTTTGTTCTCCTGGCGGAGTTTTCTGTGCGTGGGCGTTCACAGTTTCCAGGAGCACCTCGGGAATGCATTTCAGCGTTTCAACAGATGGAGGCTTTAACTGGAGCGTTGGCTTCCAAAAACCAGAACTATATATGCTTTTGTAGCTCGCTATTTTAATTTGTTTGCTCGCTTGTTTATTTGTTTGCTTATGTGTGTGTGTGTGTGTGTGTGTTTTTTTTTTTACCCAGCAGGATTATCATAGGCTATGATGTTAAGATGGGGATGGGGGGCGCTCCAGTTGTCTTGTCATCATTCAACAGAAGGGGTTGTGGCTGATTTGTCAATATACTGCAAATCTGAATTGCATATCAAATAGCTGATTGATATTTCATGATCAATGCAGTCTTCACAAGCAGTAAGAGGTGGTGGGTGAAGAAGACCCACATGGTGACATGGTATATTTTCACAATAAAAGGAAAACATGTTGCTACAGTGGAACAGTGACATTGTAGTTCAGCTGTCCAGGGTGCTGTCCATGGTGCTGAAGTGTTGCAGAGGCACTTGCCTCCAGTTGTGAACTTGTCCGTTCCTATTTATTATAAATTCTGAATCTGTTCCGAGCTCTCGATGATACAAGCTCACAACCACTGCAAGCACAGTACCGCTGTATTTCTTATTCCCTGTTCCTTCTGGCCTTTGCAGTGGGAGCAGAGAGAGAGAGACACACACACACACACACACACACACACACAGAGCAACACAGCAAGAGAGACAGATAGACACACACACACACACACACACACACACAGAGCAAGAGGAGAGAGAGAGAGAGACACAGACAGAGACAGAGAGAGAGAGAGAGAGAGAAGGTGGCAACTGTGGTCAAATATTCAATAGAAATGACCTGAATGAAATGTGTTTGATGCGAGCCGTGGACCGTTTGCTGTGAAAAATGCACATTATAGAAAATAATTTTTGCAAGGCAAAACAATTCTTACCACCCCGGGGCAAAGCTCCAGTGTGTTATGACACCCATCTAGCAGACTGCCTTCCGTCTTTGTGTCTAAAACACAATTCTTATTTGATTTGACAACCTCAGAAAAGAGTAATTGCTTTTCTGACCTGTAATTTTAGCTCAGCCTTTGTGTAAACCAAAATGCATGCCTTTGATTTATGTCTTTTGTCATGCTGCAGAACTGCTTTGAATTACCCGAGCCCATGTGGGCCCGGCTGGAACGTCCCTATTCAGCTCCCCCCGGCTGAGCCGCTGCTGTTTATAGTATGAACTTATTTGGTCAGCGTTTTTTTTCTTTTTGCCCCTAATAAATGAACGTTATGATGATCGCACATTATATCACCACTCACTTGTAAGCGTCCACGCACTAGAAACAATTTGGTTTCCATCCATATGCTATCTGTATTTATGCAAGGGACCAAAATACTTCAAAGACTTGTTGTATGTGCCCGAATGTGTGTACCCTTGTGTTCTGCTCATCTCTCTCTCTCTCTCTCTCTCTCTCTCTCTCTCTCTCTCTCTCTCTCTCTCTCTCTCTCTCTCTCTCTCTCTCTCTCACACACACACACACACACAGGCATGCATATTCTCCCCCCCCCTCTTTTTCTCCCCAATTGTACTTGGCCAATTACCCCACTCTTCCGAGCCGTCCTGGTCGCTGCTCCATCCCCTCTGCCGATCCAGGGAGGGCTGCAGACTACCACGTGTCTCCTCTGATACACGTGGAGTCACCAGCCGCTTCTTTTCAGCTGACAGTGAGGAGTTTTGCCTGGGGGACGTAGCGCGTGGGTGGATCACGCTTTCCCCCCCTCCCCCACAGGTGCCCCGATCGACCGACCAGAGGAGGCGCTAGTGCAGCGACCAGGATACGTACCCACATCCGACTTCCCACCCGCAGACACGGCCAATTGTGTCTATAGGGACGCCCGACCAAGCTGGAGGCAACACGGGGATTCGAACCAGTGATCCCTGTGTTGGTAGGCAACGGAATAGGCCGCCAGGCTACCCGGACATGCACATTCTTCTGTTTATCTCTCTAACTTTGTCTCTCACTCCCCCTATCTAACACCCTTCCTTCCACTCTCTCATATTTTCTTTTCTGTCTCTCCCGTCCCTGTCAAAGTCATTTTTCTACTCACTCAGCGGTGGCGGCGCCCCTCGGGATTGTGGGTGCTGGAGCACCGGCGGGCTTCCCTGGAGCCACAGCATAGCCTACAAACACGCTGAGCAAGACCAAACAGCGATGTTTTATATCAGCACTGCTTAAATATAGTACACATACATCCCGTATCTGGACTCTTCATCAGTAGGGAGATGGCAAGGGGGCCAAGACAGCAGTGCCTCTGATTTGTGTGTGTGTTTATACCATTTGCATCTTTAAGGCCGGTTGATATTTCTCCTACAGACACTCTTGTTCTCGCTTTTAATCCTAAATATAATGTGCAAGTGGCTATGCTACAAAGCATGCAGCCTCGTCGCTTTAGAAGCTAAACAAATAGGTCACTGTTATGGTAATGTGCTATAAATAGGACTAATATAATTATGCTAACATCTAAGCAGCAATGATGTGTCTCTCAGTGTGTGTGTGTGTGTGTGTGTGTGTGTTTACATAAGAGATTGTATGTAGGCTAGTGTGTGTTTGTGTTTGTGTGTGTGTGTGTGTGTGTGTGTGTGTGTGTGTGTGTGTGTGTGTGTGTGTGTGTGTGTGTGTGCGCGCGCGCGCGCGTGCGCGCGTTTGTTTACATAAGGGATTGCATGTAGGCTAGTGTGTGTGTGTGTGTGTGTGTGTGTGTGTGTGTGTCTCAGGAATGTTCTTTCTAATTTTAGGCTCTCGGGAGAGTGGAGCAGTGAGGAGATGACGAGACCAGAGACAGAGTGAGCCCCAGATCCACTGGCTAATGGTTTAGTGTTTTTAATACCCTGCTTGGGCGGTATCCCCCGCTGTAATATATCTCTTCAGCAGCGGATAGCCCTTCCTTACACAGCTATGCATTATCAGGCTGCACGAACATTATAAACAGCTGAATACAGCCTCAGCTTTCCAATAAACCAGTATTATTAAAACGTCTATGTCTAATAAATAAAAAGGGATTCAATCTTACCCACCTTCGTCTGTAGACCTCATCCCACGCCATAAAGAAGGCATGCAATTCGCAAGGGTAAAGTAGCTCCTGATAAAAACGAATATGGACAGAAAGGCTAATTTATTAATGCACTTTTCCTAACCTATTCTCCGTCAAACTGCCTCACTCTCTGTGCACATTTTTAAAGAGTCTCATTAAAAACCAGATCTGCATAAATAGAGCAGATAGGGAAAAAAAGATAAAACTGCATTCACTGGATTATGGATGTGAAATGACCGTTTTGGTTTCCAATTAAGCTTATGCTTTATAATTAGTCGAAAGGGTTCCATGCCTTAATTTCAATCCCCTTTCTTTCTCCTCTTATTTGCCTTCTCAAACCTTTCTCTCTTTCTTCTTCTCCACCACGTTACATGAAAAATTAGATTGCTTGCGCCCACTCACTCACGTGGAAAGCCACATATTCTAGTACAGCTTGTTTTAATGCAAAGAGACAGCTCTGTCCTTTATGGTCATGGCCTGTTCCCGACAAATAGACCCCAAAGCTTTATATGGCCTGTTCCTGCATTCAAACACTGCAGTAGGAAAAAAAAAGCCACTACCTTTACGAAGTTAATATTCTTTAAATGTGCTGTTGAGTAGTCTAATACCAGTAAAGATAGAGCCTGACTGAGAGGTATGCATAATGCTGACACTACTGATCGACTTTATGATGATTCAATGCACAGTAACGCAAGATCTTAGGCTTCAATTGACTTTATTACTTATCTTATCAATATTCTGCATCCTCAGCACCCCACATACTGCTTTAGTTGAGCTTTTTGACACTGTCTAAGCATTACTTTAAGCTTTATTGTGCTGTATAGTGGCAATGCTCATTCCTAGCCCCATGCAGCATCGTCACAATTCGAGGTAAGGATCCCAGCCATGAATTGCACAGCAGCCGAGGCTGCAAACAGCGTCTCTCTCTTTGCTGTGCTCTTGTTTTAGAAAGCCATCCCTCTCCTGACCCAGCAGAGACAAACGGCACACGTAGCGGTCATTTTTTACTCTCCTTTGATATACCTGCTCGGTTGCCTTGAGAAGAAAGAGCAGATTGTTTGTTTTGCCGAAGCCCCTTTCATTTCACAGGGGAGAGTGAGACCATTAATATTGTCTTGCCATACATCTTATACACTGATAATGCAGGCATCGCCCGAAGATGAAAAGAAATAGTGCATTACCGTGGCCCTGGCAGATGACACATGAAGCTCTCACTGGGTAGCTGCTTTGAATAGCCTTGATGCTGGGGGGGGGGGGGGAGGAGGAGAGGGAGAGTGGAGAAGAAGGGAACAGAGAGTAGACGAGAGGGCAAATTAAGAGAGAGAAAAGTACAAAATGGAGGGGAACGGAAACAGATGGAAAGGAAAGGAAAGCACAGCACAGTATTCCTTATAGTGGGTGTGCAGAGTGTGCAGAGTGTGCTGTCTTTGTGCTGGGTGAGTCCACATCAGCTCCAATAGTGAGTTAGTAAAAGTATTAATGCCGGAGCAGTCAGCTCTGTTCCCGTTGCAGTTGTATGAGTGTGTTAACAGGAAGCCGGGTGGGAGGGGGTGAGAACTCATAGCAGCTCAGCTCTATATTTGACTACAGCCTCAAGGCCACTGCACATGCTATTTTTTTTAAAGGCGAAAAAAAAATCATATTTGCCGTTGCACAATCTTTTGTGCGCATGTTTTGTTGTTGTTGTTAAAATGTGGCTTAAAGTGTCATTTATCAAACCGAGAGCTTGCAAGAAGTCCACGAGGTATCGCTCATGAATGATTTGCACTTCATCCAAAATGTTGCATCCGCGCAACATTGACGCTTATCGCCGTGTTTGGGCTTTGGCAAATGCGAGGAATTTTGATGAAGCGAACAGAGCCCAGACCTACCAAATCACATAATAATGTCTTTGTCTTTCTATCCCCTCTCTCACACAGCTCTAACTGGAGGGAATCTCCAATTATTTATAATTATATTCCCTTTTTTTCTGTTCTCCTTTTTTTTTTATTTCACTTACTTCCTGCTGGATGAATGACAGCTTAATCAGGCTGGCTGCACCAATCTGCTTCTCTCCCTCTCCGCTCTTGCCACATTCATACTTTATTCATCTGTAATGTTATAATGCAAAATTGATAAGAGTTAATAAAACATTGACACAGAATAGGTTAGATGGATTTGCATTTAATTTGAGATTGTTTATTGTGAACTGTCCAAGAACTCGAAAGTAAAGAGCCCCTTAAAATGAAGTAAAACATTACAATTCCTCGCCAGCACTATTTTTTACCCAACACTTCATTCATGTTGGGTTTTTTTTTTCCATGTAGGTGTGATGACGCACACGTCCACAGATGTTATTTCCCTTTTGCATACCATAAGGCACAACAACACTTGCAAAGACTTGTCACATCCAACTGTGTGTGTTATTGAACCGAGTAGCGTTTTATTGTTCACTTTTTAATGATGTTATGTGCAAAACATCGAAAAGCTATTTTGACTGGGAAAGTGAATTCACATAATGACTGGGGTTTCTGGGTAACAATTCTGTTTGATATGTTCTGTGTGAAATTGGATAAAAGGCGCTTCTGTGTTTGTGTGAGCCGTTCATACGGCAGGCTGGCTGAATAGAGGCCACTGAGCTCTATTACCTAACATGTCTGACGTGGAGGAAAAGAAAGTATGAGTCAAATTAGCTGCAAAATAAAACTAGAACAGGGGCGTCCGGGTAGCGTGGCGGTCTATTCCGTTCCCTACCAACACGGGGCTCGCCGGTTCGGATCCCCGTGTTACCGCCGGCTTGGTCGGGTGTCCCTACGTCCCTACAGACACAATTGGCCGTGTCTGCGGGTGGGAAGCCGGATGTGGATGTGTGTCCTGGTCGCTGCACTAGCGCCACCTCTGGTCGGTAGGGGCGCCTGTTCAGGGGGGAGGGGGAACTATGGGAACTAGCGTAATCCTCCAACACGCTACATCCCCCTAGCGAAACTCCTCACTGTCAGGTGAAAAGAAGCAGCTGGCGACTGCACATGTATCGGAGGAGGCATGTGGTAGTCTGCAGCCCTGCCCGCGTCAGTAGAGGGGGTGGAGCAGTGACCGGGATGGCTCAGAAGAGTGGGGTAATTGGACAATTGGGGGGGGGGGAGACAAAAAAAATCCCTAAATTTACCCATGAAAATGTTAGCTCTTGCGGAGCGTGTTTCTGTTGTATGTAGTATGTGGATAAACGCATTGTGAACCACCGTGAGACACATCACATTTCACAGCCCTGACATCTTTGTGAGAATACGATCATCTGCCATTTTGTTCTCCCCCCCCCCCCATCTCTCTCTCTCTCTCTCTCTTTCTCTCTTGATTTCTGTCTCCATCTTCATCTCTCTGGCCATGTGACCTACAGCGGCAGACTTGTGGGAGCTGTAGCGATGCTGTCATGCTGTGACTTTCCCCCCCAGAGTCTTAGAGGAAACAACAGAGGGAAACATTTGAACAACCCCAAAATGTCGACACAAACTCGTGTATTTGTCAGGCTGACCTGGATTTATTCAAGATGCTCAAACGGTCCCTCAGTCTCTGACACAGAAATATCTGTCTCGGCACGACGTGTCTCTGGCTGAGAGATGGAAAGGCAGATGGGTTTGACGTTGTTAGGCGGAGTTCTGCACTTCAGACGTGGCTGCGCCTGCTTGCGTTTCAGCTGGAAGGCCCTCGTCAACGCTAGACGTGATTAAGAGCAGGAGTAACTCGCTGGAACAAACGAGACTCCACTGTTTAAAGCGGACGGGTGGAGGCACTACTTGAATTTTAATTGGAAGGGGTAGAGGGAAGAGAAGACAGCCTTAATAAACCACTATGGCTCATCCACATATAAAACATGCATACGTATACATACAGTATGCACACACACACACACACACACACACCCACACACATGCACAAGTGTGTGCACATACTTTCAAATCGTTCATTTGTATCACAAACCCGGGGAGGGAGAGTAGAAAACACAAAGAGTGTAGCAGAAAAATAGCTTACAGACCCCCCCCCCATTTTAGCCCCCATCCTCCCCACCAACCACCGACTACAATTTCTCCCTTCACTCTCCTCCCTCCTACACCCGCAACACTCTGACTCCCAACCCCCATTCCCCCCGTTTGCCTCAGCGGTGAACCAAGGTTTATTTCCCTGGTGGAAATATTGGACTGTCAGAGCCAGATCAATTGCCAGTGTCCGGGGCACTTCATGGTTCCTCTAATTATAATCCTGTGCAGCTGGCGCGGGCCCACGTAGCTGTGGGGCAGCCATTGTAATAGAGGCATCACGGGGCTATAGATGGATAGAGCAGTGCGTCGGCCAAAGCCTTGCAGTCAGCGCTCATGTCGGTGGAGAGGCTTTACTCCAGCAGTCGGCGCAGGGGCCAGGGTGTCTTATCTGACTCCTCCATGTGGTTCGCTCTGCACTGGGGGAGTACATTGCCGATTCTCTACCTCCCCCCCTCTCTCTTCCACTTTCTCTCCCTCTCTCCCCCTGCTCCACTCCTTGCTCATAACATCCACATGACAGAGTCTAGGCACTTTGCCATACCCGCGTGTTGAGACAGAGATGCCTCCTCCTGCTTTGTGGACTATTTAGGGAAAGGTGTGTGGGTGTGAGTGTTTTCGGTATCTCGCAGAAACGTTGTATTTCTTCTTCTTTTCTTATTGCGTTTCCGCATGCAAAGAAACACCGCGCGCTAGCTTTGATAGCCGATAGCTGACGTAGCTTTTTAAAAAAAATTTTTTTTACCCCCCATGACTATTCGGTAGTGACATCAACGTGAACTGGTGGGACTGAATGACTTTGAGGCATGTGCGTGTGTATGTTTGACAAATACTGCTACATCTTTTTCCGCCTCCAAACATCGCGGCCCTCTTCCTCATCCTCACCGATGGAAGTGTGAATGCTGTGTAGAAATGGCATTCCACCCCCCTCTCCTCACCGGCATTGTGTGATTCCATCTCAAACACATTGAAAGAGGTGTGAGAGAGGAGCGTGTGTGTGTGGGGGGGGGGGGCAGGCAGGAGAACAGAGAAGGAGCGAATGTGACAGGGAAGAGAGCGAGAGTGGGAATAAATGAGAGAGAATGAAAATGAGTGCAGATAGAGAGATGGGCGGAGGCCGATAGCCGGGGAGCACAAGACGGAGAGATGTAACGGCGAGAGAAACGAGAGGATAACCAAAAAAAAAAAAAAAGGAAAAAAGAGGAAGTGGGGTAAATGAAACAGAAGGTATGGCAGGGAAAAGGAAAACAAATGATGCGAGGAGGTTTGGGGAGGGAGGATAAAGGAGAGAGGGAACGAGGAAGAGAAGGAGCGCGCTGTCAGTTTGGGAATTCATACTTCAAGTTAACTGAGTTATATAAGCAGATGCTGATTCCAACGAGCTGCGAGCCTCTGCTGGAAATGAGGGAGGCTCTCTGTCACTGGAGGGGGGACGGTGGGGGGGGGATAGCCAGACATATAGAGCAGACACAGAAAGAGAGAGAGAGAGGGAGAGAGAGAAAGAGAGTGAGAGCGGGGGAGAGAGAGGATCTGAGGAGCCAGCCTGTGGAGGGGCCGGTGTACGGTGGGCTTGGCACGAGGAGCCAGGGAGGGAGGACAGAGGGAGAGCAGAGGGCTTTGGGAAAGAGGTAGATGCAAATATGATATGAAAGGAGGGCAGAAAAGCGGGGGATGCATGGGGATGGGGTTTTGATGTCGAGGGACAACGGTTGGATGCTGAACTGTGCATGGCTGTGTGCGGCTACACAGATACAGAGACCGTTCCAGTGTTCACATGAACCAGAGTGTGTGACAAGAAATAAAAAAGCTGAAATGGGGAAGCATGAATGTGTGTTGGTCAAGTTGCTTGTGTGTGTGTGTGTGTGTGTGTGTGTGTGTGTGTGTGTGTGTGTGTGTGTGTGTGTGTGTGTTGGTGACTATATGATGAAAGTGAGAAAGTGTGCGCCAACTGAGTCTGCTCCTTAATACCGATGTGTGTGGGCATGCATGCAGGCATGTGTGTGTGTGTGTGTGTGTGTCTGTTCCATATTTTTTACTGGGGGAGGTGGGAGGGTGTATTTAGGCTACATGGTCTAGCAAACTAAATAGACCATGAAAGGGAAAAATAACAAAATCTGCCCCACCACCACCACCACCACCACCAATCCCTAGTGGATCACAGGCTGCAGCAGCTCTGGTCCTCTTTCCCCTGCCTTCCTTTGTGTCTCCAACCGCTGGCTCTCTTTGCCTCCCCTTTATCTTTTATTTCGTTTCATATTTTTTGGGGGGGTGGGGGTGGGACTCCAGCCTTGGTAATGCTTTCTTTCAAAGCCTTTTTCTCTTTTCTACTCCTCTGTGTCGCACCCTCCCCTCCTCCCTCCCTCTCCCTTCCTCTACCGCCCCCACCTCCCCTCCATCTTGACTCTTCGTCAGTTGGAGGTGTGACAGGTGTGTCATGGCTCTCTCCATCACCCTCTCAACTTGTTGACCTTTGTCTTAGAGATTACTCCGCTCCCAGTTCTCTCCTGGCCGGCCAGGATTGACAAGATTGCCTGGCAACAAAAGCTCGGGCTGATGTGCTGTGACCATGCCACCCTGTCGGCTTCCAGTGAGCGGCCTCTATCTCAACCTGCCATTGAGTTGGATTTGGCGTGGGTGTGTGTATTTGTGTTGTCGTGTGTGCAGGTGGATGTGGTTTGAATGTGTGCATGTGTGTGTATGTGTGGGTGTCGGGGTAGGGGTGAGAGCTGGGGGGTGCACATCTGTGTGTGTGTGTGTGTGTGTGTGTGTGTGTGTGTGTGTGTGTAGACTTCCTCTGTGTTAATTATCTAACCATCCGGCAGTAAGTGAAGAGGTGAATGGGAGAGGTGGGAGCAAAAAAAAAAAAAGGGAGGGAGGGAGGAGGGAGAGAGGAAGCAAACAAAGGATGTGCAAAGAAAAAGGAAACATAGAAGGGAGGAAAATGGATGCGGAGAGCAAAAGAGAGAATAGAGGGAGTGGGAAAAATGCAGAGCGAGAGAGAGTGAGAGAGAGCGTGTGCATGTCAGGCAGGATGCCTATAGAAGTCTCAGCCATTGTTTCTCCCAGTGTGAGTGGTGTATAATCACTCAGCCTTACCAGAGTAATGACACCATCTGGGCCCAGGGAAGACGGCGGCTTCTTCCCAGCTGAAAAATGGATCACATAGATTCAGGGCGATTAGAGCATCAGCTGTACACCACCTACCCTCCGAGTGCATTCCACCCAGCCGATAATCTAACCTGATATGATGTTACTTGGTAAAGGCTATGGGTTCCCTTATTAAAAGTATAGAGTGATATATATACCACGAGTTTGGGACAGCTGTTCATAAGAGACAGATTGTGTGGACACTGTGTATACGGGTTTGAGTGTGTTGAATATGTTATTGATTTTGTGTGTGTGTATGGGGGGGATTGGATGGGGGTGGGGTGGGGGGGGTGTTAGTGCTGAGGTATTTTTAGACAGCCCATGGCCTAGCTACGAATGATTTTTGTTATGATGATTTCGTCGAGATATTTCCCCTCACGCCAGCAGGGAAGGCCTCTTTTGTCTGATTGGACATTGTTCACCCTAATCAATTCTCTCCTGTAATTTTGCGCTATTCATTTACCAGTACAAAAACAAAAAAAACATATTTAACCCTGGCACACTGCTAATGGAAAATGGTTGCCATTGTACAATCAAGATAGATGTTTATGTTACTTGAAATGTGTATTTG
This sequence comes from Lampris incognitus, assembly GCF_029633865.1. NCBI lineage: Eukaryota > Metazoa > Chordata > Actinopteri > Lampriformes > Lampridae > Lampris > Lampris incognitus. The sequence goes on along the minus strand of NC_079213.1, from coordinate 96,617,597 downwards.
TATCATGTGCCTTTACTCCATCCATACTGCAGCTCTCATTTTCTTTTTTTCCAATGACAGCCCACATTTATATCCTTCCTTTTTGCATTCTTATAAAAGTTGTACTGAAAAAAGAAGATTACAGTGATGTTCTCAGTGACATGTTACCAGGGCCGTTGCAGTGTGTGTGTGTGTGTGGGGGGGGTGAGGCCCTGTGCACTCTTGACGTGCGAGGCTCTACTCATTGACATGCATGCGAATGAATGACAGTCATAGGCACATAGCTCTTTTAATTCTGCACGCAGCTACTCTAGTTCCCCTGCACACACAATGTCAGTGCAATACATTTTTAACATGTAGAATAATACATCATCATGCACATAGTCTCAGCTATGACTTTTAGCTATCATAAGCGTTCAAAAGGAGAAAAAAAAAATCAAGTGTAGAACTATTGGCTTTACATCATCAAGTCAGCTCAGCTTCACTTTATTTTGGCATGTTGAAGTGTGACAGTATGTCATAATTCAATATTTCACATCTACAGCCTACATTTCATTCATATTTTAGATAATTTTTCAGACCGGTCATTACACGTAGCCTACAGCCACATTCACATGCATCCACTAGCTTTGGACACCTGCTCAGCCACCACCTCTCTGGAAGTGTTGATCAATTTATCCAGCGATCCTCGCAGTGTCTTATGGAGGTCTTGCTTCTTTTTAATTTTTTTCTTTTTCTCAGCACCTGACTCGTGTTTATGAAATCGGTCATGCTCTCATGCAGCCGACATCAGTTCCCCCTTCTCCTTCTTCCTCGCAGTGAGCAGCGAGATGGAGCACGCACTACATAATGACGCAATAGCGAAAATGAAAAAACCTGAATAATTTGTTAGATTTTTTTTTCATGTGACCTTGACTATGCATAATGGAACTGACACAGGAATTTCACTTTAGAAGCATGTTGGGTCAAGAACAGTAATAAAAAAATCATATAAAAACAAAAAAAATGCAGGATTGCAGGCCTGGTGCGAGGCCCTGTGCGGTCACACACTTTGCACAGCCCATGCGACGGTTTCCACATGTTGCCATGGCAACACTTCTCCATTGATCTAGCTGGACCTTATCTCCTTTTACTTGCCTCTTCAGTCTCACTTTGCCAGGCGCAGACTGGCCATCAGGAAGTTCGGGAATTTTCCCGGTGGGCCGGTCTAAGTCATTTTAGCTGCAGCGACATGGCTGGTGAAATCCACAATAGTAGGTAGCAGTTGCCATCACAACTGAAATCATTTAGCACTCAGGCAGTTAGTATCTGGAACTCATTAAAATTATTTAGCACTCATTGCCGAAACACGGATAGAAAGAGAAAACCTGTGGCCGGCGGTGCAGAGAAGGTGCGCCAAAGAGAGAAAAAGGCTTTGCTGGTTGACGCCACAAAGTGTGCTAAGATAATGGATTTATTTATGCGGTGTGCAGGTGATGATGAGGACAGTGGTGAAGAGGCAGAAACATCAGAGGAGTGAGCAGGGAGCAGGTGCTTTGTCATGCTTACATGCTATGTGCTGTGAACTAGCTAATTGAGCTAACTAAAGAACACCATGTTTTTGTTAGCCTTGGGGTTTCAATGCCAGAGTCCCACTGCAGGTTTGACCATTTCCAAGGTTTGACAAGTCAGACTCAGTGCACAAACACTTTAGAGACGTTTACGCTAAATTTCTTTAAAGTGTTTAAAAAAAAAGGTCTTCAACTGTAAATGGGTAAAATAAACATGTAAATTTGGTGATTTTCTTCGAGACGACCCATCAATCCTTTTTCGTATTAAAGCCTATAAGGCATATAATATTTGATAGCCAGCCCAGCAATAAAAATGATTTGTTAAGTACTGACTCTCCGATCTAAACAAACAGGTTAACATGTCTCTGAACAAAAAGGGGGAAGGACGGAAGAGGAGGAGGGAGCAGGAACCAGCACAGATCCAATTAGAGGTGCACTACTGAATGTTATTGTGTGACTGTGGAGTAAATTACAGCACAATACATCATTCATATGATTAGGTTGGACTACTGCATTCAAGTTATTTATTGTTGCGTTACAAGAAATAGAAGGAATTGCAAGTATGTTGCATAATACAACAAACATGTATTTGTCTATGTCAAAGTTGGACTATTCATTATGAATTTAATGAATACAACAATATCATGATGCATCAGACAGTCCAAATGATGTCTGATTTATGCCTTTTTAACAAACAGATGAACCCGAGTCAGAAAGGGAAGGTTTTGAGGAAGTCTTAGCAGGGACATCTATGGAGACAGGTGTGTGTATGTGTGTGATGACCAGCCAGTACCACTGAACAACAGAGTGTATGGGCTCTAGTTTCCAGATGGCAAGGCCAGCGGTAGTGCTAACGCAGACGTAGTGACAATTTCATTGGGTGCAAGGTGGATTTTCTCCCGCCTGGGCGCCTTTGCTAATTTCCGGTTTCGTCGTGACATCACTTGCACCGAAATGGTTGTGGGGGCAAAGTAAAGGGTGTGTCAGTCAAAATCAAGTGACACAGTGCTAGTTTGGTGTCAAGTAAAACCAAATATTACACCTGCATCTCCACCTGGTCAGACCACGTCTTACCAGAGATATAGGCATTGTGTGGTAGTTTCCCGGCTTTAGGCAAAAGTGCACTTAGCATAGAGTCTTGATGCATCCTCAATAACCCAGGTAAGAAAATCAAAGAAGGTTGAATCAGTTCATCTGGATACAGCGTTTATTGACAGATATGTTTCATCACTCAACTAAGTGACATCTTCAGTCTAAACTGACTGCAGGTATCCCCACCCTTATAAACAGTACAGTACAATACAGTTGCCTAACAACCGAAACCAGTGACCAATTTCATATGCAAATATGGGTGTGACCACTAACTAGAGTTTCAAAAGCCATGTGTACTATTCACAGAGGAGGCCAGGACTCCACAGTCTACACCCATCCACAGGCCAGTGGCCACTCTTTCAGGGATGAAGATGTGCACATCCTTGATAGGGAGGAACACTGGTTTGAACGGGGAGTCAAAGAGGCCATCTATGTTAAGAGGGAACGACCATCCCTGAACCGGGGGGGGGGGGGGTTTAAGAGCACACCTGTCGCCATCTTAAAATGCTGTTATTGCAAACTATTCCCCGATCCTCTGTGAATAGTACACATGGCCATCGAAACTCTGGTTAATGGGCACACCCATATTTGCACATGAAACTGGTTGTTGGTTTCGGTCGTTATACATCTGTCTGCATCTTACAGTGCTGTGACTGCAACAATCCCAAATCCTCTGTGAATAGTACACATGGCCTTTGAAACTCTAGTTAATGGGCACACCCATATTTGCACATGAAACTGGTCGATGGTTTCGGTCGTTAGGCGCCATATTGTACTGTATTGTTTATAATGGTAGGGATACCTGCAGTCAGTTTAGACTGAAGAGGTCACTTAGTTGAGTGATGAAACGTATCTGTCAATAAACGCTGTATCCAGATGAACTGATTCAGCCTTTTTTGATGCACTAAGCATAGACTTACCCAAAATCACACACGCCACTTTTGAGTACGTTATGTTGGCCTATTTCATGAATGATTTAACTAATGACTACTGTGCTAAACCTTTTTAGTCACAAAACATAATATCTGTACCTATATCATTGTCCTCCAACATAAAACAGTAAATGTTTGTTATTACACATGGAAAACATGGTGACAGGGATTTCAATATTTCAGTTAACCTCGTTCAATCTTTAAGAACGAACTGGTTACCTAGGCTGATTGATCCGTGATCAACTATTTAAGGTCCCCTGCTGTGTTCATAGAATGTTCCGTAAAGAGAGAAAGACCCTGGTGAGAATGAAGACACGTTAAACGGTAGGCTGTCAGATAATCAAGTTTGCGTGTTGTATCATATCACATTGGAATTGGTGTTAATGTATGTTGTATGCACACTTGGCGACTCTGCACCTCCTGAACAAGGACATCAGTTTCCTTCTGGGAGAAGCTTTTGTGCCTTAGCTGGACTGGACTTCCGCTGTCCATTACGAAATTGGCAGTTCGCCATGACAGAGAGTGCTGCTTTTAAAGGGAATGAGAGGGGCTGATTTGATTGGCCGCAATTGAAGACAGCCCCCACCACTCCTACTGATAATTTATTTCTTCTAATCCAACCCTTTTACAACCGCTTCCCCATTGCCCAATTACCGCCAGCACAGCATGTCCTGAAATTAGCAAAAAAGTATTGGCCACACCTTAGATCGACTTGCATTGTGAAGTAGCACTGGTGCCTTGACTACCTGCCAACCCGGGGATCGCCGATTCGAATCCCCATGTTACCTCCAGCTTGGTCAGACACAATTAGCCGTGTCTGCAGGTGGGAAGCCGGATGTAGGTATGTGTTCTGGTTGGGACGGCTCGTAAGAATGGGGTAATTGGCCAGATACAATTGGGGAGAACAAGGGGGGAAATAAAAAAAAAAAAAAACTAGAGGAGTACCTGGCTGCAGCCTGCAGAATGTGGTGGGGTTCAACGTCGAACGTTTAATCCCACCCACTCATCCGTAACCCCAACCCTAACCTAAACCTGTTTAACCCCGCCCAAGCCTAAATCCAAACCAATGAAATCAACGTTTAACCCCGCCCAAATTTAACAGTTAAACTAGTCAAATCAAACGGTGGGTGGGATTAAATGTTCGACATTGAACCCCACCCCTTTCTGCAGGCTGCATCCAGGTGTACTTGTCCGACTGCGCTACGACCTGGAAACAAGAGCCCTAGAAGTAATTCTTTGATTCAACTTTTTTTCTCTGTACACAAAAACATGGGGAGCAAAACCTTGGAAAATGAGTTTAATCGTTTTACATATTAGCCCAACACAAACATACAAATTAACAGATTGTGTTTTATTTTTAATTAATGATTTGTCGATTGACAAACGTGTTGTGTCAGAATTTGGTGTGTAAAATCGGGGCCGCTTGACAGCACATTTCTGAGCTGCTTTTTGGTGCCAGTCCACCCCTGCACTTCACGCTCACTTTTTCCCTTCATCCGGTCTCCTTAGTCTCTCTCTCTCTCTCCCCCTGTCTATCAAGTGCTCTGTCATGGAGATTGATGCTAACCTTCACGTGGTTCCAGCAAACATTCTTCTCTTCTGTTCCAATCTGTCAGATTAGATACAGTACTACCTGCCTCATTCATAAACGCATTTATTCCGACTTTAAATCCTAACCCGAGGCAGTGATTTAGTAAATACTTTGAAGTGCAGCTGCATAACATGATTGCGTTATTAAACGTTGTTATGCCCAAATATAGACAATCTGCAGGCTAGGAACAAAAAAAAAATGATTTCATGCTCATTGCAGCTCATTTATTCTGCAATCTAAGCTGCATTTGGCCCCTGACATTTTGTTGATAGCATTCCATGTTTTTTCCTTTTCCTTTTTTCAAATCCCTCTAACTTCTTCAACTTGCACAAACTGTTCCATTTGGTGAATGGAGAAATGCATAGGTTAGACTAACTTGCTGCTATTTGGGGCATATGGGTGGTGTATCAGTCTATTCCATTGCCTAGCAACACGGGGATCGCCGGTTCGAATCCCCGTGTTACCTCCGGCTTGGTCGGGCGTCCTTACAGACACAATTGGCCATGTCTGTGGGTGGGAAACCGGATGTGGGTATGTGTGTCCTGGTCGCTGCACTAGCGTCTCCTCTGGTCGGTCAGGGCGCATGTTCCCTCCCATGCGCTATGTCCCCCTGTCGAAACTCTTCACTGTCAGGTGGAAAGAAGCGGCTGGCGACTCCACATGTATCGGAGGAGGTATGTGGTAGTCTGCAGCCCTCCCTTGATCGGCAGAGGGGGTGGAGCAGCAACCAGGATGGCTCGGAAGAATGAGGTAATTGGCCGGATACAACTGGGGAGAAAAAGGGGGAAACAAAAAACTTGCTGCTGTTTGGCCTTCTTATACTAATGTTACGGACCTTGTTACTTTCACCAGAAAAGGCATGATGGGTCTGCACTACACAATAAGGTGTGGCGACTGGCTCCAAGTTTGTTTCATCACGTAACTCTTGCTCTGTAAGGAAGCAATACTGTACAGTTTGTTAGTTTCTTCCTCCCAAATGGCAGATGAAAGCAGCTGTAGAATATCTGCTAATTCCAAATGAAGTATGAGTGACCCTTGAGCATGTGAAGTCTTACCATTTGGCATCATAAAATGCATTATTTGTATTACTAGCTTGAATGAATTCAGACATAACCTATCTGATACAAGCAGAGATCTTTTTTTCCCCAACTGAAAATGTTGCAGAACTGACTTCTTTATATTTGGTATATTTGGAGCCAGGGCTTTTGTAAGGAGCTGGGGGTGAGGGTGATTTGTAAGTCCATGACTCTTAAAAGGTATACACATATTACTGCACATCGGAGAGCAGACTCTTTTTCAAGGCTAATGCAAATGTGTTTTCTCTGCATTTTTTTTGTGAAGAATTAACCTTAAAATTCAAGCCCATCTCCATGCCCTGAGGCGGTCTCTGTAAGATGAGGGTTTAACAATATGTGGTTATTCAATTCTATTCAAAGTTTTTTTTTTTTGGTATTTCGTTTGCAAAAGGAATTATTTAACCAAGCAATGAGAATGGAATTGCATACAATGTTTGTTGAGTACAATATAAAGTGTGATAAATATATATATCCATCCATTATCCAAACCGCTTATCCTCCTGGACAGGCCGCCAGGCCATCACAGGGCCGACGTGCACACACACACACACACACACACACACACACACACACACACACACACACACATATATATATATATATACACTACCGTTCAAAAGTTTGGGATCACCCAAACAATTTCGTGTTTTCCATGAAAAGTCACACTTATTCACCACCATATGTTGTGAAATGAATAGAAAATAGAGTCAAGACATTGACAAGGTTAGAAATAATGATTTGTATTTGAAATAAGATTTTTTTTACATCAAACTTTGCTTTCGTCAAAGAATCCTCCATTTGCAGCAATTACAGCATTGCAGACCTTTGGCATTCTAGCTGTTAATTTGTTGAGGTAATCTGGAGAAATTGCACCCCACGCTTCCAGAAGCAGCTCCCACAAGTTGGATTGGTTGGATGGGCACTTCTTTGAGCAGATTGAGTTTCTGGAGCATCACATTTGTGGGGTCAATTAAACTCTCAAAATGGCCAGAAAAAGAGAACTTTCATCTGAAACTCGACAGTCTATTCTTGTTCTTAGAAATGAAGGCTATTCCATGCGAGAAATTGCTAAGAAATTGAAGATTTCCTACACCGGTGTGTACTACTCCCTTCAGAGGACAGCACAAACAGGCTCTAACCAGAGTAGAAAAAGAAGTGGGAGGCCGCGTTGCACAACTGAGCAAGAAGATAAGTACATTAGAGTCTCTAGTTTGAGAAACAGACGCCTCACAGGTCCCCAACTGGCATCTTCATTAAATAGTACCTGTTAGAGCCTGTTTGTGCTGTCCTCTGAAGGGAGTAGTACACACCGGTGTAGGAAATCTTCAATTTCTTAGCAATTTCTCGCATGGAATAGCCTTCATTTCTAAGAACAAGAATAGACTGTCGAGTTTCAGATGAAAGTTCTCTTTTTCTGGCCATTTTGAGCGTTTAATTGACCCCACAAATGTGATGCTCCAGAAACTCAATCTGCTCAAAGAAGTGCCCATCCAACCAATCCAACTTGTGGGAGCTGCTTCTGGAAGCGTGGGGTGCAATTTCTCCAGATTACCTCAACAAATTAACAGCTAGAATGCCAAAGGTCTGCAATGCTGTAATTGCTGCAAATGGAGGATTCTTTGACGAAAGCAAAGTTTGATGTAAAAAAAATCTTATTTCAAATACAAATCATTATTTCTAACCTTGTCAATGTCTTGACTCTATTTTCTATTCATTTCACAACATATGGTGGTGAATAAGTGTGACTTTTCATGGAAAACACGAAATTGTTTGGGTGATCCCAAACTTTTGAACGGTAGTGTATATATATATATAGACAGCTGATGATTGCTTATGGCATGAAACAGGCTTGTACTGTCTCATGAAGAATTTACTTGACTCACTGGATTAGATTATTTTGCTCCTTATTTGTTGAGCACTATCCCAACCGTTGAGTCTCAATGGTGTGTAATATACACACACACACACACACACTCTCCATCAGGGGTAGCACAATTACATACTCACGCAGTATGTGCATTTACATGGCTATCCACCATATGTGGTCTGGTCTCTTCCCTCATAGGGCACCATGACTAATGCAAGGTACGTAAATAGCAGAGGGTATTTTGAGGAATGGAGGAGTCAATTTTTTTCACTCTCCAAGGGCAACTATGTTTAAAAAATTGAAAACTGCATCTAGTAGGCAGCATGTGTGTGCGCATGTGTTTGTGAGTCTGTGCATTTGTGCACATTTGTGTGCACATGTGTTGGCGTGGGTGCATGTGTATCTGCTGTGCCCGGCCTCCTGTAGGTGGCTGATACATCATATTATGACTGCTAATGGACAACAGACAACGTTGTGATGGAGTGCAGTTAAGCTTCCTCCACCCACGACAATGGTGACTGCTAGGTAAGGATGGAGAACCTCAGCATAAACTCCTGTATGCCTGTCTTCCCTTCCTGTCAGCCAAACTTCTTTCATTTAACATTAATTACCAAAGAAAAAAAATTGCAACAGCCATTTGCCACTTTATCAAGGATACCAATTCATTCCTTATGTCAACTTTCATTAGTGTTGTCATGCAATTCCTGCAGTTTCTGATTTTGAACATGGGAGAGGAATAGTTATGAAGCACTGGTTCAGGTGTCATAATGGCTGTTAAAAAGTCAGATTTCAGCGTTACTGTACACTCCTCAATTCTCCTGACTTCTTGTCTACCTACCCTCCCTACGTCCCTGTGTTTGTCTGCCTACCTTCCCTAATCCCCTACCCACCTGTCTACCTCCCTCCTCCCCTGCCTGCCTGTTTTCCTTCCTTGCCGGCATGCCTTCCAACCTCTCTGCCATACTACCTGCTCTCCTGCTTTACTGTGGGGCTGCCTTCACAGCATGACAGCCCACTAATGCCAGCAAGATAAGCATGCCAAGCTAACCGTTCATTTCAAATTAAAAAAAAAATGGTCCCATCATTGCATGAAATAAAAAAAGGAACATTTTTTGCCTCCTTATCAATGCGGTATCCCTTCTCCTGCTGCCTGTACCTAGCTAGCCGGAGCAAATTTGATTGGGTTCGGATAGCGAGAGAATGGCAGCAGATAAGGCGCATGAAACTGTCGCCAAACGAGGCCTGATGCAGCCGAGGATAAGGGCCGAAACACAATTATGCTGGCAGGTTTCTTATATTAAAGCCCCAAACACCGGCATAACACTGCTGCCACCTTCAGCCCCATCCCGCCATCCCATATTCCTCCGTCCCTCCGCTCCTACTTTTCTCTAAATGACCAGAGTCTAATCTCTCCGCTTACAGATTTCTCTCAAAGGCCTTAACATGGCTGTAATCACACCCCCCTCACCCTTCCTCACCCCCAGCCTCCCCCTTCTCTCCCCACCCCGTACCCTGTCAGATGGACTGGGTCTGATAACAGCACTTTTTTTTTCTTCCTTCTTGCCTGCAACGACCTGCAATAGGCCAGTAGTCCTAACACTTGGGAGATAGCTACAGTTGTTTTTCTATTTTCTTCCCTCAGTGTGTTTTAACACTCACTCATTGCAACTGTGTCACAATCCACGCTAACGTGCATCATGTTGATCATCTCCCATTTTATAACCCGCTCAAAATGTGTCTGCATTAATTACATGTGTTCGACTTTTGACCTCCCCAACTCAGTCAGTCAAAGAAAGTTTTGAGGGCTGTGTTGTGGAGCTGCTGGGTTGTCACCGCCTCTACCAAAAACCAGTAATCATGTGTCATTCAGAAGACCGCTAATAGGGCTGAAATGTTGGTTCCTAATAATAGAGTGGAATCCCTCTTCGAGAGAGCTCTCAGTCAAGAAAATGGACTCTAATTATAATAATGGTGAGTACTTTACACACGCACGCGCACACACGCACGCGCGCGTACACACACACACACACACACAATCAGCATATAAAGGTAGCGCCATTCCAACCTGTCATTGTCGGGAGAGATCACTTTCATTTTGTTTTGCCGGTATCGTGCCAAGGCATTTTCACAGCTCTCTCAGAAATGCAAAATTAAGTCAAAAATGTTTCCTCGGAAGTAATGCTGAAGTCCAAATGCGGCGAAGCAGTCACCCAAATACAAGTTAAGAAGAAAGTGCTGCGACGTTGCCACCAATTTTCAGCCGTTGCGGATGACATTACATTGCTATTTCCACATCAGGAGTCCGCATCAGCGAGGACCTCTCGCTGATGAGGACATCAAACACCCAGGGCCTTGTGAAAAAGGCCCAACAATGTCTGCATTATCTGAGTAGGCTGAGGAGCACCTGTCTATCCCCCAAAATTCTCACCAACTTCTACCACTGCACCATAGAGAGCATCCTGACCAGCTGCATCTCAGTGTGGTACAGCAACTGCACATCAGTAGACCAGAAAGCTCTGCAGCAGGTCGTCAAGGTAGCCCAGCATATCACCGGTACCCGGCTCCCAGCCATAAAAGACATTTATCACAAACGCTGCCTTCGAAGGGGTCTCAGCATCAGCAGCGATCCCACCCACCCCAACCATGGACTGTTCTCCCCCCTGCACTCTGGGAGGCGCTACAGAAGCCTCAGAGCCCACACTACCAGGCTCACAAACAGCTTCTTTCCCCAAGCTGTTACCCACCTGAACCTGGCTACCCACTGAATGTCTGTAAATATGTTTATACTTGTGCTCTTTTTTTTTTTTACTTTATCTTTATATTTTAGTCTTCATCTGTATATATCTTATACTCTGTTTGCTGTGTTTGTCTTTGTCTGTCTTGCACTATTTGGCGAATTCGCAGCCCTCATTTCGTTTATACACGTACCTGCACATTGTTTTTAATGACAATAAACTGAACTGAATTGAATATGCAGTTGTATGGTTGTCTCAGTGTAAGCGGGGTCGGTGATGGGGTATGAGGGGTTGGGGTGGGGGGGTGCTGTATTTGAAATGGGGGTGGGGGTAGATTTAAAGAGGCAGGGACGTGGGCCGGCCAACATGCAGTATTCTACTGTTTCCTGTTCTCCAGCTGTGAGGGCTGCGGCTGCCACAGCACTATGAGAGGGTCCGGGTCACCGCCTGCCGAGTGCTCCATTGTCAACAACCCGCTCAACATCCAGGAAGGAGAGCGAGGGCCAACTCTGGCCTCGCCTCTATTGTGACACCGCCACCAGAAAACAGTGGAGGAGGAAAAAAGCCACCTGACGACTGTATAATTACACAATGAATACAGGCCCTACCCCGCCAACATTTTTCTCTTCTCTTTCATTCAACCCTTTTCTTACCCTCCATCTCCTTTCCTTTTTTTCCGGCAGAGTGTCTGCTAATTAAGCACTTCCATTAGGCAGTATGTAATTAGTTTGAAAAGTAATGACAAGCAAGTTTATTTACAAGGTAATTAGAGTAAAGGCAGGCTTCGTACAGATAATAATCATTTACAAATGCAGGAAAGGAGATAAAATCAGTGTTATTTGATGGGTAGGCAGTCCAACATATGTAGTTATTGGTGTTTCATCCTATGTACAAATATACCGCACTAAGCAGCCCTTTACCTATCCCGCCGCATGTTTTCTTTTTGTTGGTTTTTTTTTTTTTGTGTACAAATAAAGGCTTTGCTCTGACAGCCTGTATTTGATAAATGGATGAGATTGAGCAAAATCAAAGAAGACATGCTGGGCAGCTTTGTTCCCTCCCCTGCCTTCATTTCAATCATTGTGCTAAATGTACAATAGTACAATGGCGGTCTGTCAGCCAAAAGTTGGAGACTGCTTAGTTAGTGTGCTGCCTCAAAGGAAGAGTCACATGTAGTGTTATCCCAACAATTTACAATTTTCCTCTTGCTGTGGATTGGATTGGTGCAGTGGGTGTAGTAGAAATGGCAGGCTTGGGGGGGTGACAGAGAAAGAGGGGGAGAGAGAAAGAGAGAGAAATGCCTGTGCACTTGGACATCTCTGCCCTTCACTTTCCAGGCAACAGATGGAAACAGCATATTAAGGCACCCAGGGGTGACCCCGGGCACCCTAGCACAGCCGAGGCACAGCCAGGTTCAGGGGGAGCAGGTGGGCATCTGCTCTGTGCCCTTAATCACTTGCCGCACCCGCCATCCCTGTAGTGAGCTTGGCTTGTTGTGGATGCTGTGTGTGTGTGTGTGTGTGGGGGGGGGGGGGTATCGATGTCTCTGTGTGGGTGTGCCACCTCTCTGCTGCCTTCATTTGGTCAGGGCTGGAGGGAATATGCTCGGTGGTTTTAGCCTGATTTGACAGGTGAGGGGAACTGGAGATACAGGAGCCAGGTGACTGGTTACCCTCCGTAGCAAAGTCTTGCGTCAGACCCCCGTATTTAACTCTTAGGTCTTATGCAATCCTTTTTAATCTTGGTAGTAGGAAGGTGTGAAAGTGGTAATTATTTCAGGTGGTCTACGCTACATGAGGCAATCAACAGGACTGGGCATGAAGGTTGGGGCAATATTCTTGTTTCAAATTGGGAATTTAAAAAGATTACATTTATTACTGGCAAGCAAAATTGACATTCTTTTTGTTCACTACACACATACACAAACCGGCACATATGCACAGACCCAGACCACACACACAGTTAGGATACGATGTAAGATTATTCTAAGGGAGGTAGTAGTCATAACATAATTACCTTGAGAGATGTTGGGGGAAATTTTTGATCCAGGATCCTGGCAGCTGGACGTGCGTTTCTTAAGAGGAGTTGTGTATTGACTGAACAGTTATTGTTGTTATTGTGAGTGTCCCAGCATACTGACCTCTTTCAGTGGATCAAGGTGTACTGTATCTGTATGGGCTGTGGCGAAAAGAACAAAAAATATTAAGAATTAATCTACACCTCTGAATAAGTAGGGAATTGCACCCAATAGCTGTTCAGATGAAATCATAATTTAATTCTATACAAGCCTTTTTTGTCCGCAAACTGTGTTAGGCTGGCAAAGAAAAAATACAAGCGCAATAAAAATATAATGTCTCTGGTAACTTTAAAGGGTTTAAAGGGTAATTCTGGTATTTTTAAACCTGGGCCCTATTTTTCCATCATTTGGGGTCTAAATGACTAATGGGGACAACATTTTTTGGTATTGGTCCAGTATTCAATCGATCAATCAATCACGGTGCATTTTATATAGCGCTTTTCTAGCTGCAACAGTGACTCAAAGCGCTTTACAATTAAGTAATTCACACACACACACACACACACACACACACACACACACACACACACACACACACACACACACACACACACACACACACACACACACACACACGAGAGAGGATTCAGGTGCCACGCTTGGCGATGGCCTCGTTGACGGCAGTCTTGGCCAGGTGGCAGGCTTGCTTGGGGGCGTTCTTCATCTCATAGTAGAAGACGGAGTAGTTGAGAGCCAGACCCAGGCGGATGGGGTGGGTGGGCTGCATGTGCCCCTTGCTGATCTCGTGGGCCTTGTTGTATGACTCTTCGGAGGACTCCACAATGGTGAGAGTGAGAACACTTCAGCCGCCAGCCATGAAATGGGCTGTGATGTAATGCTTGGGGGCAAGTGTGCCCGTCAAACTATGTCCACTAAAAGTGCTTGTTTCTTACCACTGACGGGCTCAGATTGCTATTATAAGTGTCTGACAACATTATGGAAAGGATCATTACAGAGATAAACCTTTTTCTTTACATTTTACTTCTTCCAGTCCCTGTTGTAACATCCCTTTCACTGCTGCTACTGTTTGTGTGTGTGGGGGTGTGGTTTTACATGTTTTCAAAAGAAGAAGTCATGCTGAATCCTATCAGAGCTGACCGATCATTTGAAGTAGCATATCCTGAGACATACAGGAACTGCTAGCAATACATTTTTCCTAAGGTCACGGCTGAATATTTAGCTGATTTCGACAATGTGGATTAGGCATTTGCCGCCCATATTTATTTGAGCCAGAGTATACAGTTGAATTGCTCCCAGAAATTGAAGCGAGGACGAGGAGCGAGAGATAGGGGCAACAGGCAGAGGAGGGTGAACCAGCTTCTATGGCTAGCAGTAGTCATCCCGGTCAAAATGGTCACTGAAGACCCGATGTCCCGGAAAGCTGGATCAGTTCATCAGGACACAAAATTTAGCGGGAGAACCGTTTCATCACTCATCTAAGTGACTTCGTCAGTCTCAGCTGACTGCAGGTATCCCCGGCCCCACCCCACCCTTAGAAACAGCAAAATTGAATAATGACCGAAACTGACAAAACCGATTGCTGGTTCACTGGTTTTTGTCATTATACAACTGTGCTGGTCTCGGTCGTTATGCAGCTGTGCTGTTTATAAAGTTGGGAATACCTGCAGTAAGCTGAGACTGATGAGGTCACTTTGATGAGTGATAAAATAGTTCTTCCAATAAATTTGTGTCCTGGGACATCGGGGCTGCAATGACCATTTTGACCGGGATGACTACTGCCAGCCAAAGAAGCTGGTTCACCCTCCTCTGCCTGTTGCCCCCCCCCCCCCCCCCCGTCCTCGCTTCAATTTCTAGGAGCTCTTCAACCATATACCCTGGCTCAAATTAATATGGGTGTTGTGATGAGAGCCTACTCTGGATGAAGTCCCTCATCCCCATTGTCGAAATCAGCTAAATATTCAGTCATAACTTTAGAAATAATTTATTGCTAGCAGTTCCTCTATGTCTCAGGCCATGCTACTTCAAATGATCGGCCAGCTCTGATAGGATTTGCCATGATTTCTTCTTTTATAAACATCCAAAACCACAACCCCGCGTGCAAATAGTAGCAGTAATAAAAAAGATGTTACAACAGGGACCAGAAGAAGCAGAATGTAAAGAAAAAGGTCTATCTCTGTAGGGATCCTTCCCATAATGTTGTCAGACACTCAGGCGCGGACTGGCCATCGGGAAGTTCGTGAATTTTCCTGGTGGACCAGTCTTTTTTTCCCAATCCCGGTATTATATATTCAATAGGTCATTTTAGCTGCAGCGACATGGCTGGTGAAATCCGCAATAGCGGGTAGTAGTTGCCATCACAATTGGAAGTATCTAGCACTCGGGCAGTTAGTATCTAGCACTCGTTAAAAGTGCCTAGCACTTGTTAAAAGTATCTAGCACTCGTTAAAAGTATCTAGCACTCGTTGCCAAAACATGGATGGAAAGAGAAAACCCACGGCCGGCGGTGCAGAGAAGGTACAAAAAAAGAAAAGAAAAAGGCTTTGCTGGCTGATGCCACAAAGTGTGCTAAGATAATGGATTTATTTATGCGGTGTGCAGGTGATGATGAGGAAAGTGGCGAAGAGGCAGAAACATCAGAGGAGTGAGCAGGGAGTAGATGCTTTGTCATGCTTACATGCTATGTGCTGTGAACTAGCTAACTGAGCTAACTAAAGAACAACATGTTTTTGTTAGCCTTGGGGTTTCAGTGCTAGAGTCCCGCTGCAGGTTTGACCATTTCCAAGGTTTATTAACTAGTTAGACTCACTGCACAAACATTTAGAGAGGTTTATGCTAAATTTCTCTAAAGTGTTTAAAGAAATGGTCATCAACTTTGACTGTAAATGGGTAACGTATTCGGTTCAATTCAAATCTTACTTTATTCGGACACATAGGAAGGTCCATATTAAAAACAGCAACAAAGAAATACAACACAGGACAACAACACAAAAATATAGCTAAAAACAGCAGTTTACAAGTCCACAATTATTAAAACCTATACAGACATTTGTTCCAATATTTCCAGAAACAAGAAGAGTACCTGGTGTCACTTTGTGTAGGCTCAGTCAAGAGCATTATAATTAAATTCTTAGAATCAATAAATCGACAGATAAATTTGGACATAAAATCCCTCAACACAGCATGAAAAGTGGGAACATTACTAGTCATAAACATATGACTTGCACTTGTCCAGCTTGGAAGCTTTAGCAAGATTCTGAATGCATCATAAGCCCACTGAGGCAAATTTGTGATATTGGGCTATACTACAAATAAAATTGATTTGATTTGATCATTATATGCTACCTGCAGCTTTTTCATTTTTGCTTTGCTATAGTCTCACCACAAGTGGGCTGTATAGAGTGGAGTACAGTAGGCCCTAAAAAGAGCAGTTTTAACATCATCTGTACACATCTGACATTTGCGTGCCAGCATATTGGCTTGTGCATACAGTTTGCAACATTGGCGCTGTACGTCATCATCATCATCTTCATCATCATCATCACATAAATCATTCCTGATGATGTGAGTGACCCAGATATCTTACTTTTGTTCACCACATTTACATAAACGTACATAAATGTATAGATTTATGTACATTTACATAAATGTATATAAACATGTACATTTGATAATTTACTTCTAGACTATCACTCAATCAATAAATCAATCAGTCAATCAAGTTGCATTTTATATAGCACTTTTCTAGCTGCAACGGCCACTCAAAGCTACTCATCAATTCTTTTTCGCATTATAGCCTATAAGGCATATGCTTTGTGCGATATTTTGTAAATATAGTGTTTTGTGAATTTAGTTTGCTGTAAATGTGGTGTACTTTGTGTGAATATAATATGCTCTGTGGATAGAGTCTGCTGGTTCTAATTTAGTTCTCTGTGTTTAAACACTGTTGACTGTTCTGCAATGTTTTAAATCTGATAATAAAAACAGGCTATTAAGTCAAATTAGGCGACAGGTGATCATTACATTAATCAAATTTGAATTTTTGCTTTCTGTCACCTTGGAAAAGTAGTTTAATCATTTTACACATTAGCCTAACACGAACAATACAAATTAACAGATTTTGATTATTTTTGTTTAATTAATGATTCGTTGATCGACAAACGTGTTGTGTCAGTTCGAATTCGGTGTATCAAATTGGGACCACTTGACAGCAAATGCCTGGGCTGCGTTTTGTTGCCAGTCCACCCCTGCAGACACTTATGATAAGAACCTGAGCCTGTCAGTGGAAAAAAGAAGCACTTTTAGTGGACGTACTTTGACAGGTGCACTTTTCCCCAACGATTACATTGCAGCCCGTTTCGCAGCTTCCGGCATATGCGTTCTCGCTCAATACTGGACAAATTCCAAAAGTTTTTGTCCCTATTAGTCATCTAGACCCCAAATGATGGAAAAATGGGGCCCAGATTTAAAAATACCGGAACTACCCCTTTAACAAGGCCTTGTTTCCCATCACTTTTCTTTTCAAGGTAAATGACCTCAGACAGCTGCCATTGCATCAAAGAGCCAATGAGTCAATTGTTCTCTCGCTCTTCTTCTCTCCACCCGGCCTTTAAATATTGAGAAGGGCTTCATGGCAAACAACCTTCAGTAAATATGATTGGCAGCCATGTTTCAAAGCCGGGCTAATTCCATTAAGCTATTGATCTGCCTCTGCCTCTCCTCTGGCCCTACTCTGGCTGTAAATGCCTGTTTACTCTGCCCTGGCCCCATGCAAGCTGCCTACCCACCTACCTGCCCATCTGTCCATCCGTGTTCCAGCAGGATATTAACTTTTCAGATACCACTTAACATGGTGATAGTGCATCACTGGTAAACAAAGAGGAGCAGTCTGCTCAGTGCACAACAAACCAGAGGTGTTGTCTGGGCTAGTTATCGCCGAGAGCAAGAAGCGGTTGAAACTCTGGTACAGTTACAATGATGGATGTCCCGATCTGAGCCAAGGCAATCAAGGCTTGTTTTAATTTATCGGTATTGGATATATGGAGCTGAAACGGGGACACACACTTTTTTCAGGTGCCCTGGTAAAAGTCCCATTCCTTTAACTCTGTAGAGATTTCAGAAAATCCCTATATAAAGACTTTTTAAGACTTGAACCGATCCAGCTAGCTATGGGACAAATCATGGCATCAAAAAACGAATTCTGAGCAAAAAAAAAAGAAACAAAGGGACAAGACTGTTATTTTGCGTCTTTTAAGATGGAATGAGCTAATGCTCCTCATCCCATATAGCATTGTGATTGAATGATGTCTTTCCCCTTGCTTTCAACCAACTTATGCAATCATGTACATTTTTTCTTTAAATATTTCTTGTATATCTTTCAGTGTTTTGGGATTTGTATTCTCCTCATCCCTAGAAAAACACTTCAGTCTGACAGAGAAAACATGTTGGAGCAGGTTGCTAACTGACGTAGCCGAAATAGACGACATTACGCTCTGGCTTCCAGCCGTGCACCATCTCTATGGTTTACATCTCCATGGCAACAGCAATGTCTCTGATTGGTGGAACACATTTTAGCATACACTAAACCGGCAATACTTCATCCAGAGTAGGCTCTCATCACAACACCCATTTTTCGGGTAAAACAATCCCACATAGACGGCAACAGCGTAAACACTTTAAGCAAACTGATTTAAATTAATAACATTATGTTGAAGCTTTGCTGTGTAGTTGGTTATACTAACAATACATCCAAAAACACTGATCTCTGATTTGTTCTACTGCCGTGTCCAAAAAAATATCCTGATAGAAGGGCTTTATGACTCCAAGCTATATGAAGGGAAGACAGTGGGAAGCTATGGGACCCTTCATCTCCACCCACTTAACCTTAGCCCTAAATCAGAAAGAGAAAGCAGGCATTTATGAAAATAAAAGGGAAGTTCTAATGGTTTTGGAAGCAGTTGGGATGGAGTTACTGACAAGAAGGCAGAGAAGAGCGCAAGCGCCTTAATGAGAGGTCTTCTGGCCACTAAGGTAGGCTCGTGTGTTGGCTGCTGCACCGCTCATTTGCCAGTGTGTGAAACGAGTCATCTATGTTACTTGACCCTGTAAGTTTAGCTTAGCTAAGCGGTGGCTAACCATGTGCCATGGAGAGCCATGTGTATGCAGGTTTTCATTCCAGCCGGACTCCACACCAGGCGATTTCACTGATACATTCTTCCTCTTTGGTTGAAGGGTTGCTAATCAGTGAAATCACCTGGTGTGGAGTCCGGCTGGAATGAAAACCTGCATACACATGGCTCTCCATGGCACATGGTTAGCCACCCCTGGCTTAGCTCATTTTAGGGGCGCAGACAAACCATTTTTACTTCCATTAATTTAATATTAACACCTGTAGCCTAATGTTAGCACAGCTGATTGTCAGACACAGCACATATTGCAAGGGCAGGACAGTGGCAGTGAGCCTGCGTGCACTCATTTACTTTGCAGAATCAAGGGAGCTAATCTTCTTTCGGCTTGTTCCCTGTTTCTCAGGGGTCGCCACAGCAGATTGTATAGCTTCAATCAGTTCCCTGTGAGGGCACAGCACCACTGGCAGTCATTGTTAACCCGAGCCTCGACTGATCTGGTATTTTAGCTAATAATCTACTACTACTACTACTTTTGGCTGCTCTCGTTAGGGGTGGCCACAGCAGATCATCCTTTTCCATTTCTTTCTATTTCCTTATTATTTTAGCTAAATAATAAGGTAGCTAATAATTTTATGAAAATGTATAGCCCTCTCTAACCTACATATAAAGAATAGGTTGTAGTGGGGCCCGGGTTCTTTATAGGCTACTAACAGTTATTGGTTGGGGCTCAGGCTAGAGTGACTGGGCTAATGTATAGGCTATAATGTAGCTAGGTCAATTGACAGAGCTCAGTGCTATTGCTAGCTAGCATACTATTTGTAGAGCAGGATGAAAAAGTAAAATATTTCACTGGTAATTTGCTTGCCTGTAGACTCAATAAAAATGGATATCTGGGTAGGACAACTCTGGCCATTGAGTTCAGTGGCGTCTGGCATGGAAAGCCTGGTGGAGCACAATAAACTCTGTATAGGCAGCATCCGACTAGTCAATGAAACTACACGCTGTTCTACGAATCCAAACACAAACGCACCTCATCAATGAATGAAATAGCAAATGCAGCAGAAATGGAAACAGGGATATGAGTGACATCATCAATAATGGCATTTGATCTAAAAAAACTGGTATATTACCTTGTGATACAGCATCGCATTACAAATCCAACATTATCAAGCAGCAAGGGTTAAATTGGTATTTGTTTTGTGGTGGGGGGGGGGCTCTGTGGTTTCAGGGTTGCCATGGGTGTATGTGTGTGCGCATCAACAATAAAATTTGATTGATTTCATTTTTAAAAACTAAATAGAGTATAACAAGGTGAGACAACCGTCTGCTCTGAACACTAATAAAACACTAATCAAAGCCATTCTAGATATTGTTGGCAGTGCACAAAACTACAGCTGATGACAATAAAATCTTTCTCTAACTGCTGTGCATCTGTGTCAATGATGTTGTTACCACTAAAGAAGAAAATGATAATGCAAAGTGATATGAATAGAACAGACCCTAAATATATCTTTATGCATGCTCAATAACCCAGGTAAGGAAATCACAGAAAGTTGAATCAATTCATCTGGACACAACATTTGGAGACTGAATAATTCACTTAGATGAGTGATGAAACGTTTCTCTCAATAAATGTTGTGTCCAGATGAACTGATTCAATTTTCTGTGAGTCTAATCAGGAATATACATCTTACAAATATACACAGGCTGCCAACACCTTTTCAAATGTGCAGACCTTTCCATGACTGTTGGCTGCCCAAAGATTGGAGGGATCCTGACGCAAACTCTCTTGCATTAGTATAATTTTGTAAAATTGAAACATTGTTTGAACAGAATATAAGAGCGATTTACTTTGTGTTATTAAACCTGTCAATTTCTGACCTATTTTTCTCCCTACCTTGCCATCCACCTATGCCACATACGGGATGGTTCATATCAATTTGCAGTCACAAAATCAGGCCTATCAAAATGCCGCAGGCTGCTGATATTACTGCCAAACCTAGCTAGCTAAAATAAGTTACTTGGCTGTCTTGAGGATATGATGAGAATTAAAACTAAATGATAAAACTTGATGATAATGAATGACCATGCGCGCGGGTTTGTAGTTAATTAAGTTTGCAGCAGTTTGCTAAAATATCATTGTTGATGGAGGAGACATTGTTTTGTGGGAATGTCAGGTGAACTGCGTGGTATTACCGGATACACCGACCGGCCATTTTCTCCGGGGTGCACCTTTACCGGGTTCTGCATGAGTTGGGCGCGGCAGCTGGTGGATACGGCCGTTATCTCGCCGCTGCATGCAATACATTGTAGCGAATTCGGGGGGCAGCCCGGCTGCCCCCGACAACGTCTACTTATTCGTGCACATTACACTACCCCCCCCCCCGTTGGGAAGCGCTTCCGATGGAGGGGCCCGTCACATACCAGGCGCGAACTCGGTGTATTCCCGCACCACGGGCGACAACGTTAACCAACGCAATGTAACGATCGCGGATGAATATGCTGGGTAGCCTTTGGCTAACGGGCCGCACCCTTTAGTCGTCTGATTAACGTTGTTGCCCGCGGTACGGGAGATCTGAGTTCGCGTCCCGGCTGTGACGGTCCGGCCGGGCTGCCCCCCGAATTCGCTACAATATTGTAAACTACTAAAAAAGACTCTGGCCGATCGGCCGGGGGGGTTTGCCCCTTTGGTCGAGCGGTTAGCGATGTCGCCTCGCGTGGTGCTGTACAACCCTGGCTCGAATCGTGCAGCGGGCGGAAATGTGCTCGGTTACAGTGGTGGCAGTATGGTATCCGGAAGTGTCCGGAAACGTGCAGATCCTCATGTCTTCGCTGCGCGGGAATAACGCTTCCGGAAGAGGGTGGCTACTGTAAATTATAAAAGAAAAAAGATTAACTGGCCTATCGGCCAGGGGCTCGGCCCCTTTGGTCGAGCGGTTAGCGACGTTGCCCCGTGGGGCAGTACAATCCTGGTTCCCGCAGCGGGCGGAAATATGCTCGGTTACAATAAATATTCATTTAACGTTCACCAAACGAGGACTGCTAGAAGTACTGACCTTTATGCAACAGGTACACATATATTTGGAAGGTATCGGACAGTGCTATCGTATGTAATGAACGCACGTGGCGCGTTTTATTTTATGCTTGTATGCTATGGACCGGCTGTGTATCCGAAATAAAGATTATTATTATAATTACATGATAGCGGTAGCGCTGTCCAATACCAAGAACAAATTATTTGTTACACTGAATTATTGATCAAGTCGTGTTATGTTTATCTGTTGTCTTGTTTCAACGCAGTTTATTGTAACGCGACTGAGTGTTAGAAAAACGCCATATAAGATTGATTTATTATTATTACAATAGCACGACTTGATCAATAATTCGGTGATATAGCAATATCTGGTTGCAGCGACGCCGCTGATTGAGTGGGGTTATTACACCATCTTGATGCTGGGAGACTGGAGGGACATGAGTGAAGATGGATCTAATTAATACTTTTGACGTATCTTGAGCATTCTTTGACAGACAGAGTATATTTACTTGACATAGTTTCTTTGGTTTACTTATGAACTAATTGAATCCTGGTGGTTTTCTATGGGATTTGTTTAGTACTGCTATTTTATATTAAAAATCTACAGCGAGCGTCATTTGTTTTCGCCCATAAAGGGGCGGGAACGTGTTGCAAGCCAAAGTCCCCGGATGTGCCGATCTAATAACTTGTGGGTAGTGTCGTGATACACCGCGAATTCGGGGGAAAAAAACAATTTCTTAAAAAACAAAGTTAAAATCAGACTGACCTATGGCTTCTGCGGCAACATATACCAACCTTTCACAATCCCGCAGCTCGATGTAAGCGTGCCTTTATGACTAATAAACAGATTTCCTGCGGTGATGATGAATGGCGTTTTACCTTCGAGAACCCAACGGTTCGTCTCGATTAGGTCCAATCAAATAACGATCCTTTTTCCTTTTAGTGTATAACCCCCTTGTGCGCCATGTATGACACTTATATGACCAGCGTCATAAACGGTCAGCAGTGTTTAATGTTTGAATTAGAAGACGAGTTTAAATTAGAAGCTTGAATTAGAAGCTGAAAGCAGCCGAAGAGCCACGTGCAACGTCTGCAGCGCCGGTGTTTCACGAGGGGGTGGAAACTTTCAACACAACTAATGTGACCAGACACTTAGAAATGAAATCATTAAAGCCGTACAGAGATCGCGTTACGTTGCAGTGTCTTTTCTTTTTGGCCAGTCATTTTATATTTGTAAAAGCTTTTTTTATATGTATACATACTTGGATTACTTTATTTACTTAAAAAATGTTTAACAGACAGCTGTGATGCTATTTTTTTTAATGCAGAGCTGTCAGATTGTCAAGCATATCTTACCTAGCTGGGTTGGTTTTACTTAAAGTATGCACTTTGCAGCTGTAAATATTAGTAAGGAAATCTGTTTCAGCAGATACTTAGCTTGGATCAGATTGGGGGCGGTGAAAAAAAAACAAAACTTCGATCGAGACATCCCTAGTTACAGTATATCATTTTATTTTTTTTCCAGAATGTGAGAGCAATTCATATTTGATGTTTGCTTACTTTTAATCTTTCACCATGTATGACTGTTTAACTTTACTTTACATTACTTAGACAGATGCTTAAAGTCCATGTATAACAGAACAGAGGTAGTCTTATAAGGCGCCTTTTCAAGGTGCACAAATAAAGGCCCATCGTCAACTGTTGGCCCCGCGACCCTGAGACCCTGAAGGTCAATACAAATATTGTCAATACAAATACTGAATATTCTAGGTGGTGATTGTTTTAGCAACTTGATTGATTGATTGATTATCTGATTGATTGATTGATTGATTATCATCTAGAACATCCAACAACAACACGGTCATCTTTGTGCATCTGTAGAGATACTAACTTAGAGGATGCCATGTGTCAGCATGCATTCCTCACCCAACTTTCTCTCTCGCTTCGCTTTGCTTCCCATTCCCTGTCATCACCTCATAGACTGAAGTCATCCTCTGACTTCTGAACTGCGTTTCAAGTCCAAGATGATCTGGACGGGGCGGGGGGGGTATATTACTCTGCTCACTTTATTGCTGTCAAACCATGCTTGAGATTTGGTGGGAATCAGGAGACGAAAGGAGGAGGCGGGGGGGGGGGTGAGAGGGAGAAGGGAGATGATGGCTCAGGCTCGACTGGAGAGTTAGCGGTTGTTCCACTTGAGCTTTACTTTACCGAGCAAATCATTTGCTTGACTGGCGCAGTCTGCTCCTTCAACACCCCCCACCACCACCACCACCACCACCACACCCCACCTACCCACCCTTCTTCCTGTCCTCTCCCATTCTGTCCTCCGCCTCGCTACCTGGGACGGTTGGCTGAGTGGCTGTTTCCCCGGGTCTGGGTTGGTCATGAGCAGGGGTAGAAGCACTGATAACTCGCCACAGCCCCCAGATCACTGAGCTGTGTTGTGAAGGATTGGGGAAAGTGCACTGCATTGTACCACCACCACCACCACCCAAATAAAGTGGGTTTGTGAGTGTCGGTATGTGCAAGGGTGACCATGTTTCTGTTTGTCAGTACGTGTGCAAAACAGTCCTGCTTTACAGTTTATGAGGATTTCAGGAAATTTTAAGCTCGAGTATGAATACACGTTATT
This sequence comes from Lampris incognitus, assembly GCF_029633865.1. Lineage (NCBI taxonomy): Eukaryota > Metazoa > Chordata > Actinopteri > Lampriformes > Lampridae > Lampris > Lampris incognitus. The sequence goes on along the minus strand of NC_079213.1, from coordinate 96,592,943 downwards.
TCGGTAACACTGTAACAACTACACAAATGAAGCAGTAGTTAAGTATTATTAACTACTGAATCATCATTTGTCAAGCATTTGTAAAGTATTTGTAAAGCAAGACATGCACCAATGGTTAGTGTGTTAATAGATGTGTATAAACACTTAATACTGTAATTCATGATTAATTCAGGTAGTTACTAGTTGTTAAGTATTTTGTATGACCTCATCTAAAGTGAGGACTATCTATGCCTTACAAAGCATTTACAAATGACACTGAAAGGCCAGCAGCGCCTCGAGACTCACAAAAGTCTAAAGGATCATAAGAGCCTTTAGAAAGTGTAAGTACATGATTAACAAAATATTTAGATGTACGTTTGTGCATGAATTAGTCATGAATTGCAGTATTAATAAGAATTTATAAAACACCTATTAACACACTAACCATTGGTGCGCGTCTTGCTTTACAAATGATGAATTCAGTAGTTACTAATTCTTAACTAATGCTTCATTTGTGTAGTTATTATAGTGTTACTTGTTATTTCATTTGCCAACATGTGGCCCACACACGCACCCATACAGATTATACATTCACATACGCATTCAGTATACACACACACGCGCACACACACACACACAAACATATGCCTCCACATGTACCGCATACAAATAAACACACATACGTGCACGTGCGTGCGTACACACATATGCCTACATATATACAGCATACAAAGAAACACACACACACACATGCACGCTTGCACACACACACATAAGCCTACACATATACTGCATACAAATAAACACACACATATATACCTACACATATACCGCATACAGATAAACACACACACACACGCCTCATATATACCGCATACAATTACACACACAGCGCGCACACACACACACACATATGCCTACAGATATACCGCATACAAATAAACACACACACACGCCTACATATATACCACATCCAAATAAACACACACACACACACACATATATATATACCTACATATATACCACATCCAAATAAACACACACACACACACACACACATATACCTACACATATACAACATACAGATAAACACACACACACACACGCCTCCATATATACCGCATACAATTAAACACACACACATGCACGTGTGCACGCGCGCGCACACGCGCGCGCGCACACACACACACACACACACATATACTGCATACAGATAAACACACACACACACACACACCTTCATATATACCGCATACAAATAAACACGCACACACATACTTACACATATACCGCATACAAATAAACACACACACACACACACACACACACACACGCGTGTGCAGGCACAAAGCTATGGATGGTGCAGTGTGGGTCTACGGTGGGTTTACTGTGTTGGCCCCTGCTGCGCTCTGTGAGCTCCTCTGGAGCGCTCGCTGACATGTTATGGACTGGAGAATGAAGTGCTTCTCAAGAAAGCAAGACCACATCCCACTCTTATTTCTCCAGCAAACACGCAGGCATGCACACACAGATACACACAGAAACACACACACACGTACACTGGCAGAGCTCTGAGGAGTAACGAAGCAAACAATGAGTTCCCCCAGTGCATTGTGGCTCGGCTGCCCTGCTTTAAATGTGAGCCGAGTCATCAGCACTTAAACGCTTGATTGATGGCACGGGAGTGAGGATGATTGTGGGATATGCCAGCTCCAAATGACAAGCAATTATTCATTTTGTGTAATGAAAACCTTAACACCGATCACTGAAGCTTTACACCGTGCTAACGCCTCATGTAATATTATATGTTCCCTCCATCCGCCGTCCCGTGGGTGTCTCGTGGCAGACGTTTACTAAATAACATAATTTGTAATGGCTGAAGTGACGGCAAAACAGGGCCGCTAAGTGAGTGCACAGAGGCAAGTTTAAAAAAAAAGTTTTCTTATGGGCGGTACGGTGGCGCAGAGGTTAGCACGGTCGCCTCACTGCAAGAAGGTCCCGGGTTCGAGCCCCGGGGTAGTCCAACCTTAGTAGGTCGTCCCGGGTCATCCTCTGTGTGGAGTTTGCATGTTCTCCTCGTGTCTGCGTGGGTTTCCTCTGGGGGCTCCGATTTCCTCCCACAGTCCAAAGACATGTGGGTCAGGTGACTCGTCCATACTAAATTGCCCCTAGGTGAGAATGTGTTTGGGTGTGTGGGTGTATGTGGGCCCTGTGTGATGGCCTGGCGGCCTGTCCAGGGTGTCTCCAAGCCTGCCGCCCAGTGACTGCTGGGATAGGCTCCAGCGTCCCCGCCAGCCTGAGAGCAGGATAAGCGGTTGGGATAATGGATGGATGGATGGGTGGATGTTTTCTTATGAAGACAGCAGATCTCTGGGGTAAATCGGGGAATTCTGGCAGTTTCGCTTACAGCGGCCCCGCGGACGTCAGAGCCATTAGGCGCCATGATTACCCTTCTAAATGTTTGTGCTCCTAAAGCCCAGCACGATCATCCGTCCGGCAAGGTGCTGCCATGGCAACCAGGAGTTAATTATGGTATTTGTATGGGTGCACGTGTGCGCGTGTGTACCCTACTTTGATGTGGCAGTCAGCGGCCTTAACTAGCGTTTATGTGTGTGGGCGTGCGCCTGTGTATGGTGTGCGTGCGCGTGACAGCTCTGTGGCGCGAGATAGCGAAAGTGCTGTCCTCCTCTTTCTCCTCTCCGTTTTACTCTTGCCAAGACTACAATTACCCCCGCTCTCCTCTCCTCCACAAAATCACTGTAATTATCTGCAGCCTGCATGGGCAGACTGGCTGGCAACAGGTGCCATCTGAATGCTAATCCCCCCCCCCCCCGGCCGCATCCTATTCTCCTGTCTGGCCCCCGACAAACCAACTTTCCCTGGCAGAAGGAAAGACTCTAAAGCCCCGCACTCCTCCAGAGCTGCATGTGTGTGGACAGTAATTACGCTGTCCAGAGATGTTTAGTTGTTGGATGTCAAGTGTGGTTAAAATGTAGAGCCTCTTACAGATGAGCATGCATGCTGTGTGTGTGTGTGTGTGTGTGTGTGTGTGTGTGTGTGTGTGTGTGTGTGTGCACGCATTGCAACCGTTTCTTTTCATGCTATCGTATGTACAGCTAACATTAGTTGCACATGGGTGTCCAGGTGGCGTGGCGGTCTATTCCGTTGCCTACCAACACGGGGGTCGCCGGTTCGAATCCCCGTGTTACTTCCGGCTTGGTCGGACGTCCCTACAGACACAATTGGCCATGTCTGTGGGTGGGAAGCCGGATGTGGGTATGTGTCCTGGTCGCTGCACTAGCGCCTCCTCTGGTGAGTCGGGGCGCCTATTCGGGGGGGGGGACTGGGGGGAATAGCGTGATCCTCCCACATGCTACGTCCCTCTGGTGAAACTCCTGACTGTCAGGTGAGAAGAAGCGGCTGGAGACTCCACGTGTATCGGAGGAGGCATGTGGTAGTCTGCAGCCCTCCCCAGATCGACAGGGGGTGGAGCAGCGACCGGGACGGCTCGCAAGAGTGGGGTAATTGGCCCGATACAATTGGGGAGAAATCCCCCCCCCCCAAAAAAACAAAAATGAAACATTAGTTGCATACACAGATATTTATGTACACATGCAAGGCATTTGCCTATTTTCATCCTCCTCCTCCCCCCCGCCCCAACACGCATAAGCACACACCCACATATGGACAGTCACACACACACACACACACACACACACACACACACACACACACACACACACTCAGATACAAACATTTGACATCAATCCATGGCATTAAATGAAGTGTGAAAAACAGGTCAGAGAGGACTTCCTGTCTTTATAAACAGCCTAAACGCTATCCAGATGTTCCATGCCTCTCCTGTCCCTCCAAAATCTGCCCACGTCAGCACTAAATGACAAAATACAGCCTCTTTAAAATGATATACACTAACCAAAGCAAGGGCATCAGTACACACCACCTTGGCTGCTGCACTTTGACTATGTTCTGAAGTAAAAATGTCAGCGCCTCCACCTGTATTTATGGAGCATTTCACTCTCTTTGCTCGAGTGCCGTCCAAATGAAAATGAGCAATATCTCTTTATTTCTATTTTTGCCTGGCCATCTGTGCCGGGGATCAGCTGGGCTTTTTATAGACCTCAACCTGACACTACAGGGGTACACTGAAGAATACGTACAGGTCCGCTGACTGTTATGTAAATATGGAATAAAAGAGGGGTGGGTGGAGGGCAGGGTGGGGGGTGGGGGGGCGGTCGTCTGGAAAGACTCAAGAAGCTGCGGCAGCTTTCTAATGCAGAGCGGGGTTTTCTCGAAACGGCTGATACGAGTGTGGTCGGATGGCACTTGAGATCCTAGCGCGCGCCAGACGAGACAAAACGATCGCCCGGAACCGGTTTGATGTCGTTTGAGGCACCCGGATCATGTGTCCCTTGTCTCCGTGTTGTGGGGCCGAGCCTCCCGTCTCCCAGCCCCAGTAGTATCCAGACTGGCTCCGCTCTCAGCCCGTCTGCTATATGACACTACTGCAAGTGCATGAGGGGAATGACAGGTGGAAACATGCCGAGTGTATAAATCATCTTAGTGGCCCTCGGTTTGAACGAAGGACAATAAGTAAAACAACATAGCCGGAGGGGAGGGCGGATCAATACCCGGATAAACACATTCATGGCTGTGAATTTCCCTCCCAATATACAACAATCATGTGTGGTGCCACCTTGTCCTCCTGGATCACGCCGCCATAGGCACAACCTCCTGTCTACCAAACACAAGAAACAGCAAAGACAAGTAGATCCCCCCCTCCCTCTCCCCCTCTTGTCTGTTTCTCCACTCCCCCACCTTTACTCCCTCTTAGTTCACCCATTATTCTAAGCACAATCCCTTTTGACATGGGGCCACGTTCAATGTTTAATGCTGTTTGTTTTATATTCCTGCCTCATTTCCTTATATAAAAATTTATGATGACATTCTCTACGTTCCATAAAATATTCATAAATGTCATTACTAATATCTTTCATAGATCATCTAAATTGATCCTTCTGTCTGCTTTTATCTATGCGGCCCAGTGCAGATCCATTAGATTGGGACTGGAGACGAGAGCGGTTCCTCTCCCTGTGTTTGCTTGTACATGGGTGGGGGCGGGTGGGGTGACGGTGGGGGCGCTGGGGTGTTGTAGTTGTGTTTCTGTGTGCAAGGGGGTGTGTATTGTGTGCAAACAGTGTGTGAATGCGCGTTTTCACACTCCCGGGCATGTGAGCTCTTTATGAAATATTGCCAGTCCGCATGAGAAGTTTCACACCCGGACGTTTCGAGACAGAATCTCCTCCATTTTCTGTAAAAGTTTTATGAAGCACTCCAGCTTTGCCCCACTTGTCGGATACTAATCAACCCTGTTTCTACTTTGCAGCGTTGATGAATCTGTTCATTTCCTGTACGGGAGCTGTGGGATTCTCCCAGTCTAGACGTTGTACTTCATCTTAACTTAATCTTTAGGACAGACTTTGACCCATGCCCCTTTAAGTTCTATAGTTTTTTTAGATCCCCCCCCCCCTTTTTCCTCGTACCCGTCCAATTACTCCACTCTTCCAAGCTGTCCCAGTCACTGCTCCAACCCCTCTGCTGATCTGGGGAGGGCCGCCCACTACCACATACCACATCCTCCGATACATGTGGAGTCGCCAGCCGCTTCTTTTCACCTGACAGTGAGGAGTTTTGCCAGGGGGATCTAGCGTGTGGGAGGATCACGCTATTCCCCCCAGTCCTCCCCCCTGAACAGGCACCCCGACCGACCAGAGGAGGCACTAGTGCAGCGACCAGGACAGTAGATACCGGAAGTCAGTGGACTGCAGTTATGCACAGATCCAGTCGTGCCTGTAGGGCACCCGGCTAATCCGGAGGTAACACTGGGACTCGAACCAGCAATCCCCGTGTTGGTAGGCAATGGAATAGACCGCTATGCCACCCGGACGCCCCAAGTTGTATAGTTTTATGCTTATTTACACTTACAGTACTCATGCCAGTGCATCATTGTGCAGAAACACATTTCGTACAGTTACACGTTGTATCAGGGTGATTTGATAGTTGTTTCTACCTTAGTTGGGCTTAACCTGCAGAGGGGCGATTGAAATAATCCGTTTTCTGGATATTTACGTTTTATTTGTCAGATTACATCAATTCTAATTTCTTATAATTAGGTTTGAACTCAATTTATGATTCTTCAAGTCCAGATGAGACCCCTCCTCCTCTGATCTGCGCTACATAATGAATGTCTCCTACTCGCTGCCTGTGTTGTCAATGAAATTTTTAGATGTCTGGTTAATCATTCACAGGCTAATGTTACTTCCATGACACGTGCTTTATGCTGCATGCAAACCATACTTATGGCTAATTTTACCAAATAAAAAGGGGGACGATTAAGGCAGATACTGTATGTTACGTCCTTCAACGGCTCACCTCGCACCGACGCTTCCCATCTATTAGTGACCGTGTCTGTCTTTGTCTCTCTTTCACTCACTTTTTTGATTGTCGCCATCTATCTTTTTATCGTATAGAGGGCCATTAACAGATGTGAATTGCATTTTTTTTTCTTTCCGAGAGGCCATTTTGACAGATCACACCGTTCCAATCCAATCGATCTCGGTCTCCCACCGCTGGGTTACCCATATCATAGTTGAGGAATTATATGACCATTTTTTATCAAATGCAATTTTCCATGTGATGCCGTTATGCTGACGCTCGCAAGACTATAAAGGAATTTCTCGCCATCCAAGTTTATGCTAGACAAGACGTGAATGGGCCTGATTGAAATGACAACAGTTTGTTTGGTTATCGCTCCCCTGGATCCGATGCTCGTCTGTTTTACTGAAAGGTTGGGCTTTTTAAGCGTGTTCTTGGTTTTTTTGCTTGTGTGGATCCGTGTCTCTCCTGTCTTCTGTCCGCCACCCTGATACAGACATAAACGATGGAATGGAGATTGTGACTGATGCAATTACAGTGCCGCTGATTGAAGGAGAGGTCAAATTATCACCGCCCTGATTGGGCTTTGTCTGGACCCAGAGCACGCCACGCTCTGATTAAAGTGCTGAAGTGTGTGTGTGTGTGTGTGTGTGTGTGTGTGTGTGTGTGTGTGTGTGTGTGTGTGTGTGTGTGTGTGTGTGTGTGTGTGTGCCGGTTAGTCGGTAAGAGGGCGAGAAAAAAAAAACATGTCTGTCTTCTTTGACCTTCCAGAGTAAAAGTAATAAAGAATGATTCATGGTTTCTCACTCAGTACACTGTTGTAAATCAAATGCGATATCATTTACATACTGTGCATTTCTTCGTACCTGAGCACAGTTCGGAAAGGTGTGGTGTGATAACTGCTCATCCTAAGGGCATATAATTGATGTTCCCACCCTGCTCTGCCCCTGATATTTGGGCTTTGATCTCTCTGTTTACCTCCTAAACCTCATCTTGGAGCATCCATCCTGCTGGATCCTTAGTGCAGCAACCGACCCACACCACTGGAGGCCTCCCCCCCCCCCTCTCTCTTTTTACAACCTCCTATACTCTTTCTATACGTTCTATATTTCTATAACCTCTCTGTGTATGTATGTGTTTCTCGTGTAACCCCCTCTCTCGTCATCCCACCCTCTCTTTCTCCCTCTTTTCGGCCTCTCCTTCCTGCTGCTGCTCCGCTCTTGCATCAGTCTTCTTCAAACAGCTTGTGTTCGGTTGAGCTGCAACTTCAAACATACATTTTAAAGGAACCGAAACTATCTCATGTTAGGGGGAAGAAAAAAAAAAGAAGAAGCCCCAGAGTCTTATTTGCCCAGCATTGCCACCCTCCCTCTCTACTTCTCTGCATCCAGCCCTGCATCCAGCCCTCTCGCCCTCCAAAATGTTGTTTGTTTATCATCATTGGAGCATTCTAGCTCCAGGTTGTTGCGTCAGAATTAGGAGTAGAGCTGGTGCAGTATAGTATAACTCAGTTTTTTTTGTGTGTGTGTGTGTGCATATGCTTGTACATGCACATGTACATGCATGCACAGCGGTGCTGCTGTGGAGCTTTGATTTTTCCGTCCAACTCATCCCCACGGCTGATGCTGGGAGCCTGCTTCTGGCTATGGACTGTAGCAGCCTGACCGGCTAGCTATATGGAGGTAACATACACCACATAGCATGCTCCCCCGCCCTCTCTTTGCATAGGGCCAGCGTGAGAGGCGTCAAGTCTCTCAGCAGGAGTCTCACCTCTCCCTCCTCCCATCCATCCATCCATCCATCCTTGCTTTCCATCTCTCCTTTTTTCTCCCTGCCTCTTCCCTCCCGCTCCTCTCTAGACTGTAATACAGGACCCTTAAATAATTACACATAGAGGTCCGCTATAGCAGCCATCGGGGAAGCCACGGCTCAGTGAAAGTTAACTCCTTCACTCTCTGCCGCGTTTTTGCCTCCTAAAAGCAGATCACTGATGGGACCAATGGTGACTTTCTTGTACAGTGTGTTTGTCTTACTCAGTGTCCAACTGTCTGTCTGTCTGTCTGTCTCTTCCTGACTGTCTCTCTCCCTGTCTGTCTGCCTGACTCCCTATCTCTCTCTCCCTCCCTGTCTGTTTGTCTGTCTCTCTCTCTCTCCCTGTCTGTCTGTCTGTCTGTCTGTCTGTCTGTCTGTCTGTCTGTCTGTTTCTCGCCCTGTCATTCTGTCTCTGTCTGTTTCTCCCTTTTCCTGTCTGTCTGTCTGTCTGTCTGTCTGTCTGTGTGTCTCTCTCTCCCTGTCTGTCTCCATCTCCCTTTCTCTCTCTCTCTCTCCCTATCTGTCTGTCTGTCTGTCTCTCCCCCGTCTGTCTCTCGTTCCCTGTCTGTTTATCTCTCTTCCTGTCTTCCTGTCTGTCTCTCCCTGTCTATCCGTCTGTCCCTCCCTCCCTCCCTCCCTCCCTGTCTGTCTGTCTGTCTGTCTGTCTGTCTGTCTGTCTGTCTGTCTGTCTGTCTGTCTCTGTCTCTTCCCACCCCGACTGTCTCTCTCTCCCTTTCTGTTTCTCTCTCTCTTCCTGTCTGTCTCTCCCTATCTGTCTGTCTGTCTGTCCGTCGGTCTGTCTGTCTGTCTGTCTCTCCCTGTCCATCAGTCTGTCTGTGTCTCTCCCTGTCTGTTTCTGTCTCTCTTCCTGTCTGTCTGTCTCTCCCTATCTGTCTGTCTGTCTCTCCCTGTCTGTCTGTCTCTCCGTTTGTCTGTCTGTCCATCTGTCTGTCTGTCTCTCCCTGTCCATCAGTCAGTCTGTCTCTCTCCCTGTCTGTTTCTCTCTCTCTCTCTTCCTGCCTGTCTGCCTGTCTGTCTGTCTGTCTGCCTAGCCGAATAGAGCTGCGCCAGAGCCTGCTGTAATCTGTGTAAAAACCCAACTTCCTGGTGACAGAGTATGTGGCTGTAGATCACCAGGCTTTATCTGTAAAGGAAATCTGTCAGCTGGGAGAGCCCTGAGTGACAGGGTCTAAAAAAAGGAGAGGATGATCCCCTCTTAGAGTCGTACAGATATAGGAGACTTTTTCAAAGTCCTGGGTGTTGCTTTTTTTTCTACGTAGACATAGACTCCATAAACGTAGACAAGCCATGGTGAGATTGTTGTGATATTGCTGGATTGTTGGCAAATGAGGACATAACCCAGGATATATGTTGGCCCTTTTTTTGGTCCACAGAGAGATAAAACAGAAGAAAAACATAGGAAAACTGAAAATTACCAGCTTGAAATACATTTGTTGTTTCAATTACAGTTTCAAATGCATACTGATATTTAACAAATCACATTAACTAAAGGAAACTAGACTAAACTTACATGAAATAGCCTCCAAGCTAAAGGTGGGAAGCGTTTTCAAAGTGGCGTGAAGCTAACACTCCCCCACTTAGCGCTCCAAGTACGGAGGGTTTCGGTACCATCAATAGGCAAGCTGTGCGTTTCGCCATTTCGGCTGCCAAGTGTAGGTTGCTTTGGACTTGGGCTGTGGGATCTGGCTCCTCACTGGCTCCCACTGATGTATATATGAAGATGGTTGGTGGATGGCGCCCTGCACACAGCAGGAGTCCTGTTAATGCAGATGGCTGCCGCTGCTGCTGGAGTATGGATGGGGTTTATGTGCGATGCCAATGAATATTTATGTGTTTAAAGCACATTTATGGTGGGAGGCTACCATCGATATGAGAACACGGCTTTGGCTTGGAGTGCCGGTAGGTGTCGGGGGGAGGGGGGGACTGAGGGGCAATGGAGTGTGGCTTAGGGGGACGGAAATGTCTATTTCGCTGGATTTGTGGCTTAAAATGTCTTTTGTCTTTATCACCGGGGCCACAACGTGGAAACACAAGCTTGCGTACTGTGTGCTGCTCTTCCGTTTGGAGAGGTTGTGCATTCTACCTTTCTGGAAGGATTTAATGGGTTTCATAATGAGTACAGTGTCGGAGAATCAGGTAATTGTGTGGGGATGTCATCAGAGGAGCCACAGTTTTAAACCAATACCATCATGAATCTCTCCATGCAGTGCGTTCATTAGCAGATTCGCTAACTTGATGGCACATACTGTGAACTTAATAAGACAGTAAAATTCGTAATATTTTGAGCTGCGTATTTGCAGTTTCAACAATCAAACACATCCGTCAGTACACAATTGTCCACACATGCATTTAATACAACTTGTAGGTGTGCGCGGGTGATTTGGGTTGTGTGAAATTGTATTGCGTCCAACTTTGAAAGTGCCAAAAAAAAAACCCAAAACGAATTAATCTTAAAGATCTTTTAAATCAAACTGTCAGGTTGCATTCAGGGTTAATTCTTTATAAATGTATGTGACTTAATGCGCTAAAACCACAGAGGAAATCAAAGTTGAATTGATTTTCAGGGAAAAGTTTGCAGGCTCTGATTGCAATGGTGTAATAATGAATGATGCTTATACCCCTTCACTTCTTCCCTATTGAGCATTTACTGTATACAGTGCAAAGCCACCACTAATCAAATTCTCTCTCTTCTCTCTTCTCCCCCATGCTTTGGCCTGTGGTGATTCTCCAACATCAGGTAAGAAACTGTTCTATCATTCAACCAATCAATAGCAATATGGCCCATAGCTAGCTACACACTGACACTATCCACACTCAGAGATTTAGATGTGTGCAAATGGCAGCGGCAATATTTTACACTCGACACCAACAACATTATCAGAGCCCATGTGGAGCAGCACTGTAAATCCCCCTTGCACCCTTTGTTTGGATCTTTTATCAAGACTGATACTCCTCGCGTAATGAAAGCTATTTGGCAAGCGCTGTCGTGGTGTAGCACCCTGGGAGGCGGCAAAAGATGCTGTGGCTCACAGAGAAAACAGCTTAGCGCTAGATCCAGGCAGCTGTATTGCAGCCACTGTTGCCTTTGTGCGGTGTGTCTCCTCGGCCCTCAGCTCGCCTGTGACAGCTCCCCCCCAGTTTATGACAAATGGCGGAGCACTGAACAGGCTAACAGGGAGGTAATGGCTGTTGGTTCATTAGTAGGCCAGGTCACCGTGGGCTCAGGACCAGACACACACACCACTCTACGCTCTGCATGCTCCGGGACTGACAGAAAGAAGGCTCAGGACACACAAATATGCAAAATAAAACACAACGTGCACAAACAAGAATTCAGATGAAGAACTTTTTGGGACATGCACAGACACACACATGCACACAAACATGCATCCATGTGTGCACGCACACACACACACACACACAGACACACACACACACACACAAACATGTATCCATACACACACACACATGCGTGAATGCACACACACCACACACACACATACACAGCGTGGGGGCATGCATCGACACTTACCATATACATACCAATGCACACACAAAAACACTGACTCATAAAACACATAAATCTGGACACACCCACTTTCCTCACTGCTTTTTTTTTAAAATGCACAGTACTCAATTTGTCCCTCATGGCTGTTTATCCATCCGTTTCCTCATGCCCCCGTATATTATGTTCATCTCTTTGTATTTGATTGCCCGTCTAATGATCAAGTCATGATGGCTCCCTGAATAAGCCCTGACCTCTGACCCCTTGACCTTGGCCTGAAGGGTTGAAATGGAGTGTGTCCCCGATGATTACCTAGCACTGTGGAGTTGATTCAACCTTAATTGCCATCGCCAAATAATCAAAATATTCTTTATGGACACCCCGGGAAATCCTAACACACTTCACATCTCTCCCTTACAATCAATAGGCGGGCTCAGCACTATCCCTCCGTTCCAGTCAGTCCTTCGTTTTGCTCAGTTTCATCCTCTCGCTCTCTTTCTCTTACTCTCGCTCACACACTTTTTCCTCCCCCTCCCTCCCTCTCCCTCCATCCAGACTTAACTAAGGGCTCTCAGAGGGCCCCGGCCCAAACTGCTGGCCCTGTCTGTCTATTAATAAATGGCATTAACCACCTGGCCCTTCAGGGACTATTCATTTTAAAGATGAACTACCTTAAAGTACAACACAATGCCGTCTCATTTTTACTGCCTCCTCATTACTGCTCGGGGCGGCTCGAGACTCATCTCTTACCCTCCTCCTCCACCCCCCCATCCCTCTATCTTTTCATCCTACCTCAACCACTCCTTTCCCTAACTGTCCTTATGCGCAAAAGGCGAACAGAGCATCTATGCCGAAATCAATAGCAGAACGAGAAAAATGCTCGGGATCGCGATGTCAAGAAAGCCGCCTTTTTCCTCCAGATGGATTTCTAATTTTCTTAAACTACCATCAACTCGACGATCCCGCCTTTTGAATAGCCCGAGTCCCACTTCCCAGCTCTTTGAATACATTACAGCAAATGTGTTGATAAATCTCTGGCCTTGTGTTAAAGTGTTTTATACTTGTATAATTACCATAATAATCAAGTTTATTGTGGAGTGGCATGCCATGCAGTACTATGGGCGTTTCACACGAAGCAATTACTGTTATATAAACGTGCTGCTATGACTGTGTATCTGCACAATAAGCTGGCTGGGCCAATTTACTGTGATCCATGACAATGCAGTGCGCTGCTGGTTGGCTAAATCGTTTACAGCAGTACCGAGCCGTTCTCGGCTTTAATTACTCTCATCCTAAATAGGCCCCAGTATCACTTGCTAATTCCATAGAGAATGGCTAATATCAGGATCAAAGAGATCACTACAGATAAAAAGACGGGGGGGGGGGCAGCATCAACATTTGATTGGCTTCTCTTGAATTTCTATACAGTATTTTTAGAGGGTTTTTTTTGTGGTGTTTTTGCAGAAGATGAATCATAACGGTTGAAATCGTTGCACGCGGCTTGTCTTCCCCTACGTCTGAATGTCAAAATATTTGTTCCGGGTTTGTTTTAGAAGCATGGCAAACGGGTGAAGGGAAGGTTTGAAGTTGTAGAGGAACAGCCTCATTATACTCAGCCAGCCGCACAGTTATTCCGTATGAAGTAGAGATAAAAGAAAGAGAAAAGCTGAGAGCGAGAAGAAATAAAGGAGAAGGGGGGGGGGAGAAAAAGGAGATGGGGAGGTGGAAAAAAAAGATGACGTTTGAAGGAATAGAAATATGGAAAGAGAGTGAGCTGGATCAAAGGGAGAAGGGGGAGGGAGAAAGGAAGGAATGAAGGAAAGGACGGAGGGAGGAAGAAAGGGAGGGTGGAAGGAAGAAAGGAAAAAATGGTAGGAAGGAAAGAAGGGAGGGAGGAAGGATGGATGAAAGGGAGGGAGGGAGGGAGGAAGGAAGGAAAGAAAGAAGGAAGGAAGGAAGGAAGGAAGGAAAGCACCATGTGTTTCTGTAAAAACGAGTCAACAAATAAGGTGAAAGAGATGAAATTGTAAGGAGAGATAGGGGCTCCTCCGGTATGACTGGTTTATCAGCTGGGTTTAATGGTTTAAAGTCCCTGCCTCTTCCTTTTTCTCTGTGAAGTCCCCAAGACAATTTCAAATTACTCTATGCTGATATGGCTAATTTTAATTAAAAGCTGAATGTTTTAGCCTTTATTATGTCCTTATGTTTGAAGGCTCAAATTTCTCTCTCCTTTTCTTTCTTCCCATTCATTTCTGTCCCCCTTTTCCTCTTTCTCATTTTCATTTAATCTGGCAGGGGCAATTTGTAATCTGATAAAGAGCTGCGAGGAAGAAGAGAGTGTGTGTGTGTGTGTGTGTGTGTGTGTGTGTGTGTGTGTGTGTGTGTGTGTGTGAGTGCGTATGTGTGAGTGGGTCTATGTGTGAGGGTGTATAATTGCTTGTGTTTGCGTCACGTAAGTGTGTGCGAAGGCATTTGTTGCGAGCGAGAAGGTGTCTGCGGATGGAGGAACTGGTTTCATTTGGACACACTGTGTGTGTGTGCTGTGAATCACATCCTTTGGCCTGTGAGCAATGGGTTTAATTCTGGCCACGACAGCGGTGTCCACAACAGATTTTGTGGAGCAGATATTTTAATCCATCATGGGTACGTGTTCCACTAACATCTGACCTTTTTTTTCTTTTTTAGAGAAAAGACTGTCAAGTAAAAATGTCTGGTGTGAAATAATTCCTGCGGTTCTTTTAAACACAGTACCAAGGACCACATTGTCACAC